>NC_090028.1:8144598-8424598 GCF_037176765.1 Anolis sagrei | reverse complement strand
GCTATCGCTCCATGCCGTGTTCTTGCCATGAGAAAATTGGAGATGCCGCCTTTTGGGGGCCAAGCTGACAAAGAAGTCGGCAACAGAGCCCAGATCGACCGCCTGAAAGAATCCAAAGAAACCCCTTAGCTGCACTCTGTTGCTTCTGTGGCAAAGCAAGGCTTCGGTTAACATGCAGACGAGTCAACAAAGCTTGGCCATTTTCAGTTTAATAAGCTCCGTGACAGCAATCCAGCTAATTAGACCAGGATTCCCAGATGGGAGAAGGAAGCTGTTTATCGCCTTCTTGCAACAAGCTCCAAGAGCATCCCAAGTGTCTTTGTTTTTAACTTTTTGGTGGTCTTCCAAGCCCGTCCAGAGCCAAGACTTGCTCAAGATCTTGCAAAAGCAAATATTTCAAGATGCCTGGGGCCCGGATATCTGAAGTACAATATTTGCTTTTGCAAGATCCTCATAGAGCGATGAGTCCAAGAGGACTCCCAAGCTCCCAATTTGAAACAGGCTGTGGTTCGTCCACTCCTCAAAAAGCCTGTGGTTCGTCCAGGCTGTGGTTCATCCACTCCTCAAAAAGCCATTGTCCCATTGCGTCCTAGTCTCCAAGGAAGCAGAAAACAAGCTTGCTCCCTCCTCCCTGTGGCTTCCTCTCACATATTTATACATGGCAATCATGTCTCCTCTCAGCCTTCTCTTCTTTAGGCTAAACATGCCCAGCTCCTTAAGCTGCTCCTCATAGGGCTTGTTCTCCAGACCCTTTATCATTTTAGTCGCCCTCCTCTGGACACATTCCAGCTTGTCAATATCTCTCTTGAATTGTGGTGCCCAGAATTGGACACAATATTCCAGGTGTGAGCAGATATAAGCAGATATATCTGGATGAGGATGAACAAGCTGAGGATCAATCCTGACAAGACAGAGGTCCTCCAGGTCAGTCGCTCGTCTGATCAGAGTATTGGGTTGCAACCTGTGCTAGACGGGGTTGCGCTCCCCCTGAAGTCACAGATCCGAGATTTGGGGGTCCTCCTGGACTCAGCGCTGACGCTTGATGCACAGGAGTCGTCGATGGCCGGGAGGGCCTTCGCACAGTTAAAACTCGTGCGCCAGCTGTGACCTTATCTCGTGAAGTCTGACTAGACCATGGTGGTCCACGCCTTAGTTACCTCTAGACTGGATTACTGCAATGCACTCTATGTGGGGCTACCCTTGAAGATGGCCTGAAAACTCCAACTTGTCCAACGTTCGGCAGCCAGGTTACTTACTGGGGCTAGTTATAGGGAGCGGTCGACTCTCATGTTTAAAGAGTTCCACTTTCTGCCATTTATTTTCCGGGCCCAATTCAAGGTGCAGGTTATCACCTACAAAGCCCTAAATGGTTTGGAGACCAGCTATCTTAGTGACCGTATATCTCTCCATTAACCAACCCAGGCCCTTTGATCTTCGGGGGAGGCCCTCCTTTCGCCCCTGCCAATCTCACAAGCTCGTCTTGTGGGCACAAGGGAGAGAGCCTTCTCCTCTGTGGCTCCCCGACTTTGGAACTCATTACCTGGAGAGATCAGGAAAGCTCCTTCACTAAAGACGTTCAAAAAGGACCTTAAAACCTGGCACTTCCGCTGCGCCTTTGGTGAGTAGGTGCACAACATGACACTATCACTCCCCTCAACGCTTCTGTCATTGGAGTACACCCCCCGCCCAAATGGGAAGTTTAGTTTCACAACCCTGTATGTCTTTATGAATACCCTGCAAATAACTCCTAATTTTATCTTATTAGAGTTTTTAACATTTTATCCTGTACATGTGGCCCGCCCATTGTTACTGCGACTGTGTTTATTGTAATGTTATTTTGTTATTGTATTCATATTTTTTTAATGTAATTTTGATGATGTAGCTTGTTGTTTATGTTTTGGTTTTATTTTGATATAATATGTTGTCCGGGCTTGGAGTCCCCATTGGGGAGATGGTGGCGCGGTATAAATAAACATTATTATTATTATTATTATTATTATTATTATTATCCCTGCAATTTATTTATTTCTTTATCGTGTCAGTACAACCAGTCGATTATATTACATTTCTAGCAGAACAAAGCAAAAAAAAAACAAAAACCAGACAAAATACGAAAATTGTGAGTTTGGTAGTTGATTAAATGTCCTTTGACCAGTCTCTGGCCACTTGGAGTGCTTCTGGTGTTGCCGCAAGAAGGTCCTCCATTGTGCATGTGGCAGGGCTCAGGTTGCATTGCAGCAGGTGATCAGTGGTTTGCTCTTCTCCACACTCACATGTTGAGGATTCCACTTTGTGGCCCCATTTCTGAAGGTTGGCTCTGCATCTCATGGTGCCAGAGCGCAGTCTGTTCAGCGCCTTCCAAGTTGCCCAGTCCTCTGTGTGCCCAGGGGGGAGTCTCTCATTTGGTATCAGCCATTGGTTGAGGTTCTGGGTTTGAGCCTGCCACTTTTGGACTCTCGCTTGCTGAGGTGTTCCGGCGAGTGTCACTGTAGATCTTAGAAAACTATTTCTAGATTTAAGTCCTTGATGTGCTGGCTGATACCCAAACAGGGGATGAGCTGGAGATGTCACTGCCTTGGTCCTTTCACTATTGGCTGCTACTTCCCAGCGGATGTCAGGTGGTGCAATACCGGCTAAGCAGTGTAATTTCTCCAGTGGTGTAGGCCGCAAACACCCCATGATAATGCGGCATGTCTCATTAAGAGCCACATCCACTGTTTTAGTGTGTTGAGATGTGTTCCACACTGGGCATGCATACTCAGCAGCAGAATAGCACAGTGCAAGGGCAGATGTCTTCACTGTATCTGGTTGTGATCCCCAGGTTGTGCCAGTCATCCCTGCAATGATGTAATACAGAGCATTGGACTATGGCTCTGGAGACCAGGATTCAATTCCCGCTTAGGCCATGAAAAGTAGAAGAAATGTGTGTGTGTGTGTTAAAGTGAATCATTTAGTATTTCAGTAGTGACATATTGGGTGTTGGATTTATGGTGCCTTGTCCTTTTTAGGACAATCCCTGTAGGGAGTGCAGAAGATGGCATAGATCGCATTGGAAAGATGAGCAGCAGAATAAACCCTCAATAGAATATTTTCTGTGACATCCTTAGCATCCTGTAATGTTGTTGCTGAAACAGATGTGGGGTAAAAATGGAGAGTTGATTGGACTTGACACTTTTAATGGAAGTCATTTTCACACTCCCCTGCCTTGTTATAAGAAAGCCCGTTCCTTGTTTTGAGCAGTTACACTGCGCATAATGTTTTCTCCAAGCTTAACCAAGCTATTGGGTCTCACTTCTATTTTATTGAGTCACCATGCAATTCATCATATCGGGGATGGGGAGGAAACCCAAATAGTACCTGGATGTGGCTTTAAGTCCAAAAAAAATATTAAAGGGGAACATTGGGCTGGAATCGGTAGTTTAGAAATTATATTAAATGGGATTGTTATAACTTGGGTTGGTGTGAGCTGTTTAAAAAACAATATTAAAGGAGACACTGTTCAACGGAGAAAAAGTTGCGGGCCTGAAAATAGTTGTTCTTTTATGATTTTGGGGTGCTGAAAACGAAAATGACATTTAAAAATGTATATTGGCTCTAGTTTTTATGATATAAGCAATCACGTGATGACATATGGTTGAAAAATGCATGTTGCGACTTACACTATGGAAGATTCTAGAATACTCTAGAACGTTTGATGACGCAGTATTAGTGCCATGTGCAAAAGCCAGAAAGCCCTCTATAAGGCCAGACTTTTGAACGGTGAGGGTCAGTCAGTTGACGACTGAGACAGTATCGTTAAACATAGTTTTACATTGTTCTTTTGACTGTAGTGATGCCTCGCACGTGTGTCAATAAAGCACTATGGAAAAAAGATATCAAGGTCAATGGACTCCGTCAATGCTGTCAGACTCCTGCTGGAGCATTGCAAGAGGGAATCCTTTCCTTGAATACAAAAGAAAAGTCAAGAGAAGCAAACAGGATATAAACTGAAGTCACGATTAAAGCGACATTTAAACTTTCAGGCTTTTCAACTGCATTAGGCCTACTAATATAGTTTCTTGCTGCACAAACATAAACAATAGACTAATTAAATAAATATTTCTCATGTATAAACTATTGGCAATATAATTTGACTAAAATTTAGTAAATATTCACGGTTACATACATGCAGTAAGGTTAGGCGCATTATCATAATATTAACAAATTACCTATTGTGGAGAAAATTGAAATAGCCGTTGCATAAAAATCAGAGCCAATCAACACATTTAATTCTTATATTTGAATTCAGCATGTTAAATTTATTAAGAAACGGCACATTTCGTTTCCGCAACTGAGAAAAACTGAAAATTTGTAGAACAGTGAGATCATTGTAACTTGAGTTGATGTTGATTCTAGTGTTGCAACTCAGAGTAGGCTTCACCTTGCTTCCAAACACCACCACACAAGAGCTGTAGTTTTATAGCTTATTGAGGAAAAAATCCAAGTCAAAATAAAGTATAAGCATTGCAAAGTTCCGAAGAATAAGGTTAAATGCAGAATATAGTTCCAAAGACCTTTAGGTAAAAACAGGAGACACAATCCTATTGGCAAAGTTCAAACCAGAGTCCCAGGTACAAGCAATGAAACAATTGCCCCATGAATCACCATGCAAGAAATCCCAAGCGTATTGCTTTCTAAGCTAAGGTTATTCCATGAAGCTTTCAGGCTAGTAAGCTATGTTGAACTGACGCTTTCTCAGAGTTTGCAAAAAGCCTAAATACTAGGGCTGGGCAACCACGGAAAATTTGTTTCGAAACTCGATTCGTTTTTAGGGGGGTTTTGCGTTTCGATTTTTAAAAGAATTCCGAAATTTATCTTTAAAAAAGTTCAAAATTAACGAAATTTCGGAAATTACGAATCGATTACGAAACAATTATGAATCGATTCGTTAATGGCGGACGCAATTGCGCAATACGCTAAAAAAAACCTCCAAATGGGACAGGGGGAACTTCTGAAGCTTCCCTCTCCCTGTGTTGTTGACTGTTGGTGTGATAATTATATTTTTTTTCACTGATAAAACAAACAACAACTATAAAACTTGCACCAGACATGCGGAAATAATAACGAAACGATTTCGAAACGATTTCGAAACAAGTTCGAAACGAGTTCGAAACGAGTTCGAAACGAGTTCAAAACGAGTTCAAAACGAGTTCGAAACGAGTTCAAAACGAGTTCGAAACAAGTTCAAAACGAGTTCAAAACGAGTTCAAAACGAGTTCAAAACGAGTTCAAAACAATTACAAAACAATTACAAACGAATTGAAAAATTCGTTTCGATTTTTAGTTGCTCCTGAATGGTTCAATATTGCTTCGTTATAAAAAAAAATAACGAATTAATAATGAATTACGAAATTAATGAATGAAACCGCCCAGCCCTACTAAATACCTTTCTAACATGAAAACATTAGGCTCTCATCATCATAAAAGCATTGCGACGACCTTTCACTGAGCTGGCTTCTCGTCTGCTGGCCAGACGAGGACTCTGCCTGACCCGGAGATTAAGGTGAGCTTGCCGGGTCAAGTCACTATCTACACTTTCGGTATCAGCGTGGGAAGGCACCTGCTCGCTATCTCCTTCGTTAAAATTCCTTTCTGGTGAAAACAGCTGTGTTGACACTGCACTGTCTGTGGGAGCCTCAGAAGCAGGCCCAGAGATTTGAGGCACAGACAAAGAGCCAAGAAGCTGAATCCCAGCAGGAATCTGAAGCCCATCATCCTCGTCGTCAGAAAATAGCTCAGCCACAATATCTAGCTTGAGTTAATATCAATTGTAAACACATTTATTCATATTTATTTACAGTATTTATATTCCGCCCTTCTCACCCCACAAGGGACTTGGGATGGATTACAATGCACATATACATGGCAAACATTCAATACCATTTAGACATATAACATATAGACAAATAGAGGCAATTTAACATATTGAGGGTATGCTTGATTCCGACCACAGGGGGAGCTGTTGCTTCACTATCCACTTGTGATACCGAGTCTTTGGTGGAGTACTTCCTCATTCTTACACACGCTGCTGGAAGGTTTTATGGTGTCGTAAATTAGTTAAATTAGCCTCCCCGCATAAAGCAGTACCTAAATTTCCTACTTGACAGATTTATTTATTTATTTATTTATTTGTCGTGTCAGAGCAACCAGTCCATTATATTACATTTCTAACAGAACAAAGCAAACAAACAGACAAATACAAAACTTGTGAGTTTGGTAGTTGGTTAAATGTCCTTTGACCAGTATCTGGCCACTTGGAGTGTTTCCAGTGTTGCTGCAAGAAGGTCCTCCCTTGTGCATGTGGCAGGGCTCAGGTTGCATTGCAGCAGGTGGTCAGTGGTTTGCTCCTCTCCGCACTCGCATGCCGAGGATTCCACTTTGTGGCCCCATTTCTGAAGGTTGGCTCTGCATCTCGTGGTGCCAGAGCGCAGTCTGTTCAGCGCCTTCCAAGATGCCCAGTCTTCTGTGTGCCCAGGGGGCAGGCTATCTCATTTGGTATCAGCCATTGATTCAGGTTCTGGGTTTGAGCCTGCCACTTTTGGACTCTCGCTTGCTGAGGTGTTCCAGCGAGTATCTCTGTAGATCTTAGAAAACTATTTCTAGATTTAAGTCGTTGACGTGCTGGCTGATACCCAGACAGGGGATGAGCTGGAGATGTCTCTGCCTTGGTCCTTTCACTATTGGCTGCTACTTCCCGGCGGATGTCAGGTGGTGCAATGTAATTTCTCCAGTGGTGTAGGGTGCAGACACCCTGTGATAATGTGGCATGTCTCATTAAGAGCCACATCTACTGTTTTACTGTGGTGAGTTGTGTTCCACACTGGGCATGCGTACTCAGCAGCAGAGTAGCATAGCACAAGGGTAGATGTCTTCACTGTGTCTGGTTGTGATCCCCAGGTTGTGCCAGTCAGCTTTCATATGAGATTGTTTGTAGCACCCATTTTTTGCTTGATATTCAGGCAGTGCCTCTTGTAGGTCAGAGCACGGTCCAGAGTGACTCTCAGGTATTTGGGTGCGCTGCAATGCTCCAGTGGGATTCCTTCCCAGGTCATCCTCAGAGCTTGGGATGCTTGTCATGTCTGGGGGACATGAGAGAAGCCTCCTTGCAGGATTGCAAGACATCCGGGTGTCCGCTCGGCAACGTCTTCGTAGATGGCTGATTCTCTCACCCCAGAAGCGACCAGGAGTGACTTGCAGCATGCATGCAAGAAAGCAAAACAATTAGTTAAATTATCCTCCCTGCATAAAGCGGTACCTAAATTTCCTACTTGACAGATGCAATTGTGTTTTGGGCTGCATAGGTCAACAGCAAGCTAGACTATTAATGGTTGGGAGCTCACTCCGACCCGGGCTGGCTTCAAACTCATGACCTCTCGGTCAGTAGTGGTTTAATGCAGTGGGCTACCAACTTGATACTGTTGGGGTTGTGTCCTCTTTATGGTCCCAAAATTCCTGGGGTCTCTATCCAGTCAAACACTAGGAACAAGGAGATTGTTCAATAGGTTTATTTGGCCAAAACTTCCTGCCGGGTGGAGCAACAAAAGAAAAGTGTCACACCAAAACTAAGACGCAACTTAGCTTTATAGTCAAAACTTTGAGCGTACTTTGAGCATGTGCACACAAGCTTTTTCTCTCTGAATTGGCCTCATATTTTTCCTTCCTTTGGTGCCTCTCTTATCAATGTTGTTTTGGTGTGTTATTAGGTTGAACTTTTCCCTAGGTTTGAACTCTTGATTTCTCTACATTTCTCACTCCTTATTGCTCCACAGCATGTGTGAGATTTTGTCTGAACTTTATTTTGGCTGGCTGTTTTCTATTTTTCCTAGCTCTCTAACCCCTTCGATACCAACCCAAATGACAACAATTCCTTTTAATGGTATTTGTTGTTGCTCAGTGTAAGTTCCGAGCCTTGCCATGTTCCAGGGGTCATGTAAGCTACACAAATGTGGCTGCCACCATTGTAATCCTTCTGATGCTAGGGAACGACTAATCCCACTTCGGGCCAACCTGGATAAGCCATTGGTTGTTGTTGTTCATTCGTTCAGTCGTCTCCGACTCTTCGTGACCTCATGGACCAGCCCACGCCAGAGCTCCCTGTCGGCCGTCACCACCCCCAGCTCCTTCAAGGTCAGTCCAGTCACTTCAAGGATGCCATCCATCTATCTTGCCCTTGGTCGGCCCCTCTTCCTTTTGCCTTCCACTTTCCCCAGCATCATTGTCTTCTCTAGGCTTTGCTATCTCCTCATGATGTGCCCGAAGTACTTCAACTTTGTCTCTAGTCTCCTTCCCTCCAATGAGCAGCCGGGCTTTCTTTCCTGGAGGATGGACTGGTTGGATCTTCTCGCAGTCCAAGGCACTCTCAGAACTTTCCTCCAGCACCACAGCTCAAAAGCATCGATCTTCCTTCGCTCAGCCTTCCCTAAGGTCCAGCTCTTACATCCGTAGGTGACTACAGGGAATACCATGGCTTTGACTAGGCAATGGATCTTTGTTGCCAGTCTGATGTCTCTAGTCTTTACTATTTGCTTTCCTCCCAAGAAGGAAGCGTCTTCTGATTTCCTGGCCACAGTCTGCATCTGCAGTCATCTTTGCGCCTAGAAATACAAAGTCTGTCACGGCCTCCACATTTTCTCCCTCTATTTCCCACTTGTCAATCATTCTTGTTGCCATAATCTTGGTTTTTTTTATGTTTAGCTGCAACCCGGCTTTTGCGCTTTCTTCTTTCACCTTGATTAGAAGGCTTCTCAGCTCCTCCTCGCTTTCAGCCATCAGAGTGGTGTCATCTGCATATCTGAGGTTGTTAATGTTTCAAGGCTGGGGTGTTAATTTTCACCCCAGCCTTGCATTCCTCAAGCCCCGCACATCCTCGCATGATGTGTTCTGCATACAAGTTAAAAAGGTTGGGTGAGAGTATGCAGCCTTGCCGGACGCCTTTCCCAATCTTGAGCCAGTCTGTTGTTCCGTGGTCAGTTCTGACTGTTGCTACTTGGTCCTTGTACAGATTCCTCAGGAGAGAGGGAAGGGGGCTTGGGATGCCCATCCCACCAAGAACTTGCCACAGTTTATTATGATCCACACAGTCAAAGGCTTTAGAGTAGTCAATGAAGCAGAAGTATATGTTTTTCTGAAACTCCCTGCCTTTCTCCATTCTCCAGCATCCGGATATTGGCAATCTGGTCTCTCGTTCCTCTGCCTTTTCTAAACCCAGCTTGAACATCTGGCAACTCTCTCTCCATGTCTTGCTGGAGTCTTCCTTGCAGGATCTTGAGCATTACCTTACAGGCATGAGAAATAAGGGCCACTGTATGGAAGTTTGAGCACTCTTTCGCATTTCCCTTTTTTGGTATGGGGATATAAGTTGATTTTTTCTAGTCTGATGGCCATTCTTGTGAGCCATTGGTAGTCTTGCGTTATGTATCCGAATGGTTGCTATGCCTTCCATTGGTTGCTAAACAGGTGAACATGTCCCAGTCTGCTGTTCATTAGCAAATATGAGTAAATGGTGACATTTGGCTCCAAAGGCACCGCTTGCCTTTGCCTGCGGGAAACCTTTAATTAGTTGAAGCTCCCGGCTGAGTGCGGGCGAAGGGAGGGGAACGTGGGCCCAAAGAGAGAGAGAAAGTGGCTTTCTTTGTTATTTGTGCAGAGTTGCTACGAGTCCTGATTTTTCACTGTATTCACTTGGTTGTTTCCAGGTGCAAGGGGTGCTTTCGAACACTGTTTTCCAGCAGGTGGGTAGAATAAGCCACTAAGCAGCCACTTATCATCAGATATTTAGGGCGTATTTATTTCCCATTTCTCTTGTACGAAGCTAAGAGAGTGTAAGAGAAGGGTCCTCAAACTTTTTAAGCCGTTGAGGGCCTGGAGTATAGTTCGAAAAACAAATAAATATGGGGGATCAAGTGGATTCTGTGGTTTGATTTTGATACAATACTTGGCAAAGTTGAAACAAATGCAGTTTTGGAGTGGACTTTGACATGTGCACACTAATGATTTGTGAGAGAGCCGTTCAGCAGTGGAACTCTCTGCCCCGGAGTGTGGTGGAGGCTCCTTCTTTGGAAGTTTTTAAACAGAGGATGGATGGCCATCTGTCAGGGGTGATTTGAATGCAACATTCCTGCTTCTTGGCAGAATGGGTTGGACTGGATGGCCCATGAGGTCTCTTCCAACTCTTTGATTCTGTGATTCTATGAATGAAGGGGTTTCTCAGCCCCCTTATGAAACTACAACTGTCAGGATTGTATAGCCATGGGGAGAGGGAGAAATATAATAATAATAATAATAATAATAATAATCTTCCTGTCGAACTATAATTCCCAGAACTACAGTAGCACAGGGCAGTCAGAGTGGATTCATTCTGAAAGCATCCCTCTGTTGAACTATAACTCCCAGAACTATAATAGCACAGGGCAGTTGGAGTGGCATCAAACTGCATTCATTCTGGAAGCAACCCTCTGTCGAACTATAATTCCCAGAACTACAATAGCACAGGGCAGTTGGTGTGGTGTCAAACTGCATACATTCTGGAAGCATCCCCCTGTCGAACTATAACTCCCAGGAATACAATAGCACAAAGCAGTTGGAGTAGTGTTGAACTGCATTCACTATACAGCCTAGAAGCATCCCTTTGTCGAACTATAACTCCCAGGAGCACAGGGCAGGTGGAGTGGTGTCAAACTGTATTCATTCTCTAGCCTAGAAGTATCCCCTTGTCGAACTACAACTCCCAGGATTACAATAGCACAAAGCAGTTGGAGTAGCATCAAACTGCAATGACCAGTTGGAGTGGTGTCAAACTGCCTTCACTCTACAGCCTAGAAGCATCTCCTTGTCGAACTACAACTCCCAGGAGCACAGGGCAGGTAGAGTAGTATCAAACTGTATTCATTCTCCAGCCTAGAAGCATCCCTTTGTCGAACTACAACTCCCAGGATCTCAACAACACTGAGCAGTCGGAGTGGCATCAAACTGCATTCACTCTACAGCCTAGAAGCACCTTCTTGAACTACAAGAGCCAATGCCATATCAGTTAAAGTGGTGTCAAACCGCATTCCCTCTCCGACAGTGTAGATGCCCCCTCCCCTCCCTCTGGGCCCCTCCTTCCCTTTCCACGCGGGGCGGCGGGTGGGGTTTCTCCTGCCTGCCTGCTTCCCTCCCTCCTCCCTCCCCTCTTCCCTCTTCCTCTCTTTCTTTCCGAGGCGGGCGAGGGAAGGAGGGAAGGGAGGAAGGAGGGAGGGAGGGAGGATCGGAGGGGAAACTCCTCCAGGATGAAGGCTCCCGTCAAAGATGTGTGAGCAGGCTGCGCGCTATTGCCGGGCGAGCCTCCACAAGCTGCTGCGCAAAGAGGAGCGGGCGCTGCCGGTCTCCCCGGGCCCGGACGGGCTGCTCCGCTGGATCGTGGCCAAGATGAGCGACAAGAGCCTCCTGCCCGAGAGGGAGCTGCCCGCCGACGACGAAGAAGAGGACGAGGAAGAGGACCAAGAAGGGGGTCAGAGAAGCCGGCGGGGAGCCGCCTCGGCCGCCCACGCCGAGATGCCCGAGCTGCGGAAAGGCGCCTCTGTCATCTTGGATGTGAGTCCCTTCTGCTTGCGAACGGGAGCGACCCGGCAAACCCCAACCTCCCCCTTTTGACTACAGGCAATAACATCCCTTTGGACATCCCTTCATTGGCTAGAGTTTGGGGCAAAGTTCCCCAGCTCTTCCCCTTCTGCCCAGTTGGAACGGGAGGGACCTGGCAAACCCCAACCACCTCTCTTTGGAGATCTCTTCATTGGCTAGAGTTTGAGGCTTAGTTCCCCAGCTCTTCCCCTTCTGCCCAGTTGGAACGGGAGGGACCTGGCAAACCCCAACCACCTCTCTTTGGAGATCTCTTCATTGGCTAGAGTTTGGGGCAAAGTTCCCCAGCTCTTCCCCTTCTGCCCAGTTGGAACGGGAGGGACCTGGCAAACCCCAACCACCTCTCTTTGGAGATCTCTTCATTGGCTAGAGTTTGAGGCTTAGTTCCCCAGCTCTTCCCCTTCTGCCCAGTTGGAACGGAAGGAACCTGGCAAACCCCAACAACCTCTCTTTGGAGATCCCTTCATTGGCTAGAGTTTGGGGAAGAGTTCCCCGGCTCCTTCTGCCCAAACAGGAGGGACCCGGCAAACCCCAACCACCTCCCTTTAGAGATCTCGTCAATGGCTAGAGTTTGAGGCATATTTTCCCAGCTCTTTTCCTTCTGCCCAGTTGGAACGGGAGGGACCTGGCAAACCCCAACCACCTCTCTTTGGAGATCTCTTCATTGGCTAGAGTTTGAGGCTTAGTTCCCCAGCTCTTCCCCTTCTGCCCAGTTGGAACGAAAGGAACCTGGCAAACCCCAACAACCTCTCTTTGGAGATCCCTTCATTGGCTAGAGTTGGGGGCCAAGTTCCCCATCTCTTCCCCTTTTGCCCAGTTGGAACGGGAGGGACCTGGCAAACCCCAACCATCTCCCTTTGGACATCCCTTCATTGGCTAGAGTTTGGGGCCAAGTTCCCCTGCTCCTCTCCTTCTGCCCAGGTGGAACGGGAGGGACCTGGCAAACCCTGAACACCTCTCTTTGGAGATCTCTTCATTGGCTAGAGTTTGGGGACAAGTTCCCCAGATCCTCTCCTTCTGCCCAGTTAGAACGGGAGAGACCCAGCAAACCCCAATCACCTCCCTTTGGAGATCTCTTCATTGGCTAGAGTTTGGGGCAAAGTTCCCCAGCTCTTCTCTTCTGCCCAGTTGGAACGGGAGGAACCTGGCAAACCCCAACCACTCCCTTTTGGCTACAGGCAATAACATCACTTTGGAGATCCCTTCAGTGGCTAGAGTTTGGGGCAAAGTTTCCCAGCTCTTCTCATTCTGCCCAGTTGGAACGGGAGGAATCTGGCAAACCCCAACTGCCCCCTTTTGGCTACAGACAATAATATCCCTTTGGAGATCTCTTCACTTCACTGACTAGAGTTCCCCAGCTCATCTCCTTCTGCCCAGTTGGAACGGGAGGGACCTGGCAAACCCCCTTTTGGCTACAGACAATAACATCCCTTTGGAGATCCCTTCACTGGCTAGAGTTTGAAGCAAAGTTCCCCATCGCTTCTCCTTCTGCCCAGGTGGAACAGGAGAGATCCGGCAAACCCCAACCACCTCCCTTTAGAGATCTCTTCATTGACTAGAGTTTGAGGCATAGTTTCCCAGCTCTTCTCCTTCTGCTCAGTTGGAACGGGAGGGACCTGGCAAACCCCAACTGCCCCCTTTTGGCTACAGGCAATGCCATCCCTTCAGAGATCCCTTCATTGGCTGGAGTTTGGGGACAAGTTCCCCAGCTCCTCTCCTTCTGCCCAGGTGGAACGGGAGCGACCCGGCAAACCCCAAACACCTCCCTTTGGAGATCTCTTCATTGGCTAGAGTTTGGGGCAAAGTTCCCCAGCTCTTCCCCTTCTGCCCAGTTCGAACGGGAGGAACCTGGCAAACCCCAACCGCCTCCTTTTGGCTACAGACAATACCATCCCTTTGGAGATCCTTTGGGACAGCTCAGCTGTCCAATTTAAGGAGGGAAAGGCATGGATCTGAATTGGGAAGTCCGGGGGATGGAAAAGGGCTCCCATAGTCTCCCTTCCCTGGGTAAGAGTTTGGGTCAAAGCTCCTGGAAATGTCCCCCGGCTCTTCTCCTTCTGTCCAGGGGAAAGGGAAGCGACCTGGCAAAACCCAATCGCCTCTCTTTGAGCTGCAGCCGTCCCTTTGGAGACCTTTCCAGACAGCTCAGCTATCCAGTTTCAGGAAAGAAAGGTTTGGATTGCAAATTGGGAAGTCCAGAGGAAGAGAAAGGGATTCCATAGTCTTCCTTCCCTGTCTAGAGTTTGGGGCAAAGCTCCCCATCTCTTCTCCTTCTGCCCAGGAGGAATGAGAGCTATCTGGCAAAACCCAACCGCCTCCTTTTGGCTACAATGTCATCTCTTGGAGATCCTTTTGGGATAGTTCAGCTGTCCAATTTCAGGAAGGAAAGGCTTAGATCTGAATTGGGAAGTCCAGAGGATGGCAAAGGGATCCCATAGTCTCCCTCCCTGGCTAAGAGTTTGGGGCAAAGCTCCTAGCACTCCTCCTTCTGCCTAGAGAGACCCACAAGACTCAACCAGCTCTCCTTGGCTACAGATATCCCTTAGGAGAACCTTTTGTGATGGCTCGGCTATCCAGTGTCCATAGGGAAAGGCTTGGATATGAGTTGGGAAGTCCAAGGGAGGGCAAGGGGATCCCATAGTCTTCCTTCCCTGGATAAGAGTTTGGGGCAAAGCTTCTGGAAAAGTTCTCCAGCTCTACGCACTTTCCCTTCTGCTTAGAGTGACCCATAAGACTCAACCACCTCTCCTTGGTTACAGATATTCCTTAGGAGAACCTTTTGTGACAGCTCAGCTACTTCAGTAGGGAAAGGCTAGGATCTGAGTTGGGAAGTCCAGGGGAAAGGTAAGGGGTTCCATAGTCTCCCTTTCCTGCCTAGAATGGGAAGTCGGATCTGGCCACGGTGGTCCACGCTCTTGTCACATCCCGGCTGGATTACTGCAACGCACTCTACGTGGGGTTGCCTTTAAAGACTGCTCGGAAACTACAACTAGTCCAGCGAGAAGCAGCCAGATTGCTCACCGGAGCGACGTACAGGGAGCATACCACCCCCCTGTTGCGTCAGCTCCACTGGCTGCCGATCCAATTCCGAGCGGAATTTAAGGTGCTGGTTTTGACCTATAAAACCCTATACGGTTCCAGCCCAGTGTATTTGTCCGAACGGATCTCCCTCTACATCCCACCTCGAAGTTTAAGGTCTTCTGGGGAGGCCCTGCTCTCGACCCCGCCAGTCTCACAAGTGAGGCTGGCGGGGACGAGGAGCAGGGCCTTCTCAGTGGCGGCCCCCCGCCTGTGGAACTCACTCCCCGGGGAGATTAGATCGGCGACCTCCCTCCTAGCATTTAGGAAAAAACTAAAGACCTGGATGTGGGACCAAGCTTTTGGTCACTCTGATAATTCAAGGACCTGGCGATAGACAAGGACAAACGGAGTAGAACGGATGTATGGACTCTGATATATGGACTCTGACATGAGATGGTTTTAGGCTTTATGTTTTTACTATGTATTGATGTTTTAATCTAATTGCTAATTGTTATATTTTTTGGATTACTTGTTGTGTAATTGGGCATCTAATTGTGCCCTCCCTGTAAGCCGCCCTGAGTCCCCCTCGGGGTGAGAAGGGCGGGGTATAAGTGAATGAAATAAATAAATAATAAATAAATAGAATTTGGGGCAAAGCTCCTGGAAAAGTTTCCCCAGCTGTGACCCTTCTCTTTTTGCTCAGGAGGAAGGGGAGCAACCAGCATAACTCAACTATGTCCCTTTGGCTACAGACATCCCTCAGCTTTCCAGTTTCCAGAGGGAAAGGCTTGGATTTGAATTGGGAAGTCCAGGGGAGGAAAAAGGGCTTCCAATTGTGTATTATTTACTTTATTTACACTCTTGTCTTTTACCTCGCGGGACTCAAGGCAACCCAAGTCTCCCTTCCTTGGCCAGAGTTTGAGCAAGTTCCCCAGTTTAGCTCATCTCCTTCAACCCAGGGGGAACAAAAGTGACCCACAAACTCCAACCACCTCTCCTTGGCAACAGTTATCCCTTAGGAGACCCTTTAGGACAGTGGTTCTCAACCTTCCTAATGGCATGACCCCTTAATACAGTTCCTCATGTTGTGGTGACCCCCAACCATGAAATGATTTTGTTGCCTACTTCATAACTATAATTTTGCTACTGTTAGGAATTGTAATGTAAATATCTGATATACAGCATATATTTTCATTCAAATTTGGCCCAAATTCCTGATGCTCCCAAATTTGAATATTGGTGGGGTTGGGGGGATTGATTTTTGTCATTTGGGAGTTGTAGTTGCTGGAATTTATAGTTCACCTAGAATTAAAGAGCATTCTGAACTCTACCAACGATGAAATTGAACCAAACTTGGCACACAGAACTTCCATGATCAGCAGAAAATACTGGAAGGGTTTAGTGGGCATTGACCTTGAGTTTTGGAGTTGTAGTTCACCTGTATCCAGAGAGAACTGTGGATTCAAACAATGATGGATCTGGAGCAAACTTGGCACAAATCCTCAATATGCCCAAATGTGAACACTGGTGGAGTTTGGGAGAAAACGACCATGACATTTGGAAGTTGTAGTTCCTGGGATTTATAGTTCACCTACAATCAAAGAGCATTCTGAACTCTAACAATAGAATTGGGCCAAACTTCCCACACAGAACCCCCATGACCAACAGAAAATACTGTTTTCTCGGATAGTCTTTGGCGACCCCTCTGACGCCCCTTTGCGACCCCCCCCCCCAGGGATCCCGACCCCCAGGTTGAGGAACACTGATTTAGGGCAACTCAGCTTTCTAGTTTTGAGAGAGAAAGGCTTGGACCTGAATTGAGAAGTCTAGGAGAGGAGAAAGGGCTTCCATAGTCTCGCTTCCCGAGCTAGAGTTTGGGGCAAAGTTCCTGGAAAATCTTCCCCTGGTTGTGACCCTTCTCCTTCTACCCAGGGCGAGCTGGGGCAACCCACAAAACCCAACTATCTCCTTTTTGGAGACCTTTTGGTACAGCTCAGCTATCCTGTTTCAGGAGGGAAAAGGCTTGAATCTGAATTGGGAAGTCCAGAGGAGGAGAAAGGGATTCCAAAGTCTTTATTTCTCAGCTAGAGTTGAGGCAAAGCTCTTGGAAAGGTTTTCCCGGTTGTGAGCCAGACACAGTTGCAAGTGAAAATGCTATTAGGACACAACCATACAGCTTGGAAACCACACAACACCCCTGTGACTCTTCTCCTTCTGCCCAGGGCAGTGGTTCTCAATGTTCCTAATGCCGCGACCCCTTAATACAGTTCCTCATGTTGTGGTGACCCCCAGCCATTCAATTATTTCGGTTGCTACTTCATAATTGTAATTTTGCTACTGTTATGAATTGTTATGTAAATATCTGATATGCAGGATGTATTCTCATTCACTGGACCAAATTTGGCACAAATACCCAATATGCCCAAATTTGAATACTAGTGGGGTTGGGATGGTAGAATTGTTTTTGTCATTTGGGAGTTGTAGTTGCTGGGATTTATAGTTTGCCTACATTCAAAGAGCATTCTGAAGCCCACCAACAATGGACTTGAACCAAACTTGGCACACAGAACTCCCGTGACCAACAGAAAATACTGAAAGGGTTTGGTGGGCATTGACCTTGAGTTTGGGAGTTGTAGTTCACCTATAACCAGAGTAGCACTGTAGACTCAAACAATAATGGATCTGGATCAAACTTGGCATGAATGTTCAATATGCCCAAATATGGACACTGGTGAAGTTCGGGGAAAATAGACCTTGACATTTGGGAGTTGTAGTTGCTGGGATTTATAGTACACCTACTACCAAAGAGCATTCTGAAGCCCACCAACGATAGAATTAGTCCAAAATTCCCACACAGAACTCCCATGACCAACAGAAAATACTGTCTGTGATTATCTTTGGCGACCCCTCTGACACCTACTTGCAACCCCTTCAGGGGTCCCGACCCCCAGGTTGAGAACCACTGGCCCAGGGGGAAAGGGGAGCAATATGCAAAACCCAACTGCCTCTCCTTGGCTACAGACATCCTTTAGCTTTCCAGTGTCATGAGCAGGGGCGGCCCGTCCATTACGCGAAGTAAGTGGTCGCAGAACACTTTTTTTTTGCCAGGGGCGCAGAGGCGCCTCTGTAAATGCCCCTCGACCTCCACTTGAGGAGCGCCCCCTCAGCTCACAACAGCCCTAGCAGTCCGGGGGGGGGGGGAGCCTCGGCTTCCTTGCCTCGCTGCCGGGCGATCCTCTTCCCAAAGGGGCCGGGCCCTTGAGCCTCGCCTAGCCCCTCTCATTCCTGCTCCACCTGGACCCCGGGTGTGCGAGCAGAGCCGGCGCTCAATCGTTCTCCATGTTCGATCCCTTCCCCATGACCGGTTCCCTTTCCTGATCCCCCGGCACTCCACCCGCCTCCTCTCCTCTCCCCAATCCGCGGGTGGGCCAAGGGGCGGAGCCGCCGCGCCTGGTCCGCTGTCTGAAGAACTCAGCGTGCACACCAAAAGTCGCCTCTTCTCCTGACTTTCTCTTCAGCCATTGGGACCTAGAGAGAGAGAGAGAGAGAGAGAGAGCCCCTCTGGCTGGAGGTATCTCCCACCTCTGCTCCTTCCTTTGTTTTTGTGCCTACCCTCAGGAAAGGTGGGCAACTCCACCTCTCTCTCTCTCTCTCTCTCTCTCTCTCGGTCCCAATGGCTGAGGAGAAAATCAGGTGAAGAGGTGACTTTTGGTGCACACGCCGGGGTCTTCAGGCACGCCTCTTGACTCAAAGCGGGCCAGGCAAGGGAGCAAGTGCGGCAAGTGTAGTTACTGAGATGTATAGTTCACCTACAATCAAAGAGCATTCTGAACTCCACCAATGATGGAATTGAACCAAATATGGCACACAGAACTCCCACGACAAACAGAAAATATATATCAATGATTGGTTGTGGGTGGGGGGCGCCAAAATACTGTTTGCTTACCGTTGAAAATTACCTAGGGTCCCCTCTGGGTACACTCCCTGTATGCAGCTCCAGTTAACAACCTGGTTGGCGACCGCTGGACTAATTGGAGCTTCCGAGAAGTTTTCAAATGTCTGGCTACAGACATTCCTTAGCTTTCCAATATCATGAGAAAAAGACTTGGACCCAAACTTGGAAGTCCAAGGGAAAAGAAAAGGCTTCCAGGTCTTCCTTCCCTGGCCAGAGTTTGGAGCCAAGCTCCTCGAAAAGTTTCTCCTGCCTTTCCAGGAACTGTGCTGCTTGGGATCTCTCAGCCAGAGTGGATAGATACATCATCATTAGTAATATTATATTCCCCTGCCACCATCGCTCACATTGCATTATAGAAACACGGCACTGTCGGTTCTAAGTGTGTCTTCACTTTCAAATTGTTCCTCCACAGTGGATGTTTGGTTGGTGGTTTAAATTCGGCATTACTTTTGCATACAAAGCTAATAATTGGTCTCTGTGTCTCATCAAATAGATCTTTCAGTTCTTCTTTTGCTCATCTTAACTTTTCTGATAGAGTATTAAGAGTATTGACATTACTAGTAGTGTTTGTATTATTTAACAACAACAACAACAACAACAACAACAAGGCAGAATTATAAGTTACTACGGGTGTCTATATTTTTGGAGAAAAATTGGGAGGGAAATATAGTCTCAGGATGTTGATATTATTGGAAAAGATATGCAGAATCATAAACTGTCCAGGGTATATACTTTTGTGGAAAGGATATATAGATATCCAAAATTATATATTGTGTTCAGGGTACATACCTACAGGGGAGAAAGTGCATACATATATCCAAAATTATGTATTGTGTTCAGATTGTATACTGATCAGGAGGGAGAGGATTAGATGATGATGATGATGATGATTATTATTATTATTATCAGTATTGTATTATTGTTATTATTTGGTTCCCACAACAAGATTAGTTCACAACTAACAAGATCACTATGCTGGCTGTTGTATTTCATCACATGTCAGATACTTCCCAAGTGTCTAGGTCTGTGTGATGTATCGGCAAATAATGTGTGCAAGTCCAAGTAGGGTGCCTTTTGCAGCTGACAGATGGTGATTTTGTCAGCACCGATTGTTTTTAAGTGCAGGCCAAGGTCTTGAGACACTGCACTCAGTGTGATAATCACCACTGGGACCACCTTTACTGGCTTGTGCCAGAGTCTTTGCAGTTCAGTCTTCAATTATTATTATTATTATTATTATCATTATTATTATTAGCCACTCTGCTGGCTGTTGAATACAATCACACGTCAGACACTTCCCAACTGTCTAGGACTGTGTAATGTATTGGCAAATAATGTGTGCAGATCCCAGTAAGGTGGCCTTTTGCAGCTAGTAGATGGTAATCTTGTTAGTGCCGATTTTGTTTAAGTGCAGGCCAAGGTCTTTAGGCAGTGCACCCAGTGTGCCGATCACCACTGGGACCACCTTTACTGGCTTGTGCCAGAAGCTTTGCAGTTCGATCTTTAAATCCTCATATTATAACTTTTCCAGCAGTTGTTGTCATTGTTGTTGTTGTTAGTCTTCCAGGGTTTAAAATGGCTATGGATGCCTTTGTTTTTGGAGAGAAAAAAATTAAGGGAAAATTCCAGTATACATGTGTATATATACATTTCCCCCAAAATAATAATAGAACTATATGCTATTAAGGGAATCTATATTTTGACGGGACACTGTGTGTGTGTTTGTGTGTGTATATATATGTGCGCGCGCATGTGTGTGTGTAGAGAAACAGGTGTGTTCTCAAAGCAAAGGGTCTTTCTCAAGGGGAAAAGTTGGCCACCCCAGAAGAAGAGATTTATTTATTTATTTATTTATTTACTGTCCTTATATACCGCCGTTTCTCAGCCTAACTGGCGACTCAACGCGGTTTACAACAAAATATACAGTGCACAGTATACAATTAAAACCATAAGATTGAAAGGCATCTGCCGCAAAATCTCACTTGTAGAGTTGGAAACCTTGCAGGGATTTCTTTTTTCCCCCCATCTAAGCTTTGCATCTTTTTTTCCGAGGGGAAAACTTCCCATTAAGAGCAGCAGAGGCTAAGGGTGCAGCTACACTGCAGAATCAATGCAGTTTGACATCACTTTAACTGCCGTGGCTCAATACTATATTATTATTATTATTATTATTATTATTATTATTATTATTTGAAACATTATCTCTCCTGCAGTAGATTCAAAGTGGCTTAAAATATTATTATTATTATTATTATTATTATTATTATTATTATTATTATTAGAAACACAACAAGATGAGTCCACAGCAGACAAGATCACTCTGCTGGCTGTTGAATTGGATCAAACGTCGGACACTTCCTAAGTGTCTAGGACTGTGTGATGTATCGGTGAATGATGAGTGCAGATCCCAGTAAGGTGGCCTTTTGCAGCTGGCAGATGGTAATTTTGTCAGCACCGATTGTGTTTAAGTGCAGGCCAAGGTCTTTAGGCACTGCACCCAGTGTGCCGATCAACACTGGGACTACCTTGACTGGCTTGTGCCAGAGTTTTTGCAATTCGATCTTTAAATCCTCATATTATAGCTTTTCCACCTGTTGTTGTTGTTGTTGTTGTTGTTGTTGTTAGCCTTCCAGAGTTTAAAATGGCTATGGATGCCTATAGGGCAAGATGGATGGATGGCATCCTTGAAGTGACTGGACTGACCTTGAGGGAGCTGGGGGTGGTAACGGCCGACAGGGAGCTCTGGCGTAGGCTGGTCCATGAGGTCACGAAGAGTCGGAGACGACTGAACGAATGAACAACAACAACAACATGGATGCCTATGTTTTTGGAGAAAAAATTAAGGGAAAATTCCAGTATAAATGTGTATATGTTGAAAACCAGATTGATAAATTGCTTAGGATTGTTCTTATTAGTATTGGTATCAAATTATTATTATTATTATTATTATTATTATTATCTACAACATTCCAGAATTATAAGCCATCCTGGGTGCCTGTGATTTTGGAAGGGGAAAATGGAGAAAAGGTTCCACCATTATTTTGTATACATTGAAAACAATTGCAAAAGGTATTCAGATGGCCTTCTGCAGCTGGCAGGTGGCAATCTTGTCAGCACCGATTGTGTTTAAATGCAGGCCAAGGTCTTTAGGCACTGCACCCAGTGTGCCGATCACCACTGGGACCACCTTGACTGGCTTGTGCCAGAGTCTTTGCAGTTCGATCTTTAACTCCTTATATCGTGTCAGCTTTTCCAGTTGTTTCTCTTCAATCCTGCTGTCGCTTGGGATTGCGATATCGACGATCCATGCTTTGTTTTTTAACATGATTGTGAGATCAGGAGTGTTGTGCTCCAAAACTCTGTCTGTCTGATTTCGGAAGTCCCAGAGGCGTTTGACGTGTTCATTCTCTGTAATTTTTTTCCGGCTTGTGATCCCACCAGTTCTTTGTCGCAGGCAGATGGTATTTGTGGCATAAGTTCTAATGCAGTGTTTCTCAACCTGGGGGTCGGGACCCCTGAGGGGGTCGCGAAGGGGTGTCAGAGGGGTCGCCAAAGACCACCAGAAAACACAGTATTTTCTGATGGTCATGGGGATTCCAAGTGGGAAGTTTGAGCCAATTCTATCGTTCGTGGAGTTCAGAATGTTCTTTGATTGTAATGAACTATAAATCCCAACAACTACAACTCCCAAAAGTCAAGGTCTGTTTTCCCCAGGCTCCACCAGTGTTCACATTTGCGCATATTGAGTATTTGTGCCAAGTTTGGTCGAGATCCACCATTGCGTGAGTCCACAGTGCTCTCTGGATATAGGTGAACTACAACTCCCAAACTCAAGTTTAATACCCACCAAACCCTTCCAGTGTTTTCCGTTGGTCATGGGAGTTCTGTGTTGCAAATTAGATTCAAATCCAACGCTGGTGGAGTTCAGAATGCTCTTTGATTATAGGTGAACTATAAATCCCAGCAACTACAACTCCCAAATGACAAAATCAATCATCCCCCAACCCCACTAGCATTTACATGTGGTTGCATTGGGTATTTGTGCCCAGTTTGGTCCAGTGAATGAAAATACATCTTGCATATCTGATATTTACATTATGATTTGTAACAGTAGTAAAATGACTGTTATGAAGTAGCAACGAAAACAATGTTATGTTTGGGGGTCACCACAACATGAGGGACTGTATTAAGGGGTCACGGCATTAGGAAGGTTGAGAACCACTGTTCTAATGGATCATCTGAGCAACGGTGTTGTGCCTCTGCTTGTAGTCTGTCTGCACAATGGGATCTATTGTTTCATCCACTTCCTTGCATAGTCTACATTTGGGATCTGTCGTCGACTTTTCAATTCTGGCTTTGGTGGCACTGGTTCGAATGGCTTGTTCTTGGGCTGCCAGAATCAGGCCCTCCTTTGTCTCCTTTTTCAGAGTCCCTTTTTTGAGCCACAGCCATGTTTTTCCTTTGTCAATTTGGCTCTCAATGTTTCCCAGGAATCCATATAAATAAAAATGTAATGTTCGTTTGTGGGACAAACATAACTCAAAAACCACTGGGCGAATTGACACCAAATTTGGCCACAAGACACCTACTAACCCAAGGAGTGACCATCACTTTAAAAAAATTGAGTTTGTCATTTGGGAGTTGTAGTTGCTGGAATTTATACTTCATCTACAATCAAAGAGCATTCTGAACTCCACCAATGATAATAATAATAATAATAAAACTTTATTTATATTCCGCTCTATCTCCCCCAAAGGGCAGATGGAATTGAACCAAATGCAACACACAGGACTCCCATGACCAACAGAAAATACTAGAAGGGTTTGGTGGGCATTGACCTTGAGTTTGGGAGTTGTAGTACACCTACATCCAGAGAGCACTGTGGACTCAAACAATGATGGATCTGGACCAAACTTGGCACAAGCACTCGATACGCCCAAATATGAACACAGATGGAGTTTGGGGGAAATTGACCTTGATATTTGGGAGTTGTAGTCACTGGGATTCACAGTTTACCTACAATCAAAGAGCATTCTGAACTCCACCAATGATGATGATGATGATGATAATAATAATAATAATACTTTATTTATATTCCGCCCTATCTCCTCCAAAGGGCAGATGGAGTTGAACCAAATGTAACACACAGGATTCCCATGACCAACAGAAAATACTAGAAGGGTTTGGTGGGCATTGAGCTTGGGAGTTGTAGTACACCTACATCCAGAGAGCACTGTGGACTCAAAGAGTGATGGATCTGGACCAAACTTGGCACAAATATTCCGTATGCCCAGCTAGGAACACAGATGGAGTTTGGGGGAAATAGACCTTGACATTTGGGAGTTGTAGTTGCTGGGATTTATAGTTCACCTCCAATCAAAGAGCATTCTGAACCCCACCAGCGATAGAATTGGGGCAAACTTCCCACACAGAACCCCTATGACCAATAGAAAATACTTACGGCCATTCAGTCCAACTCCCTTCACCAGGGCAAGAAAATATAATCAAATCCTGTTTACCCACAAGCATAAAGAAATTACATATATTAGAAACCAACACTTTCATATTACTTTATTTTCCAGATCATCAGACTAGGTCACAGCAATGTGTGGCAGGGGATGGCTAATAATAATAATAATAATAATTATTATTATTATTATTATTATATTTATTTATACCTCGCTTTATCTCTTCCGAAAGGGAAAGCTATGTCATCCGGGTGCCTCCACAAACTACAACTCCCAGGATGTCATAGTATTGAGCTATGGCAGTTAAAGCGGGGTCAAACTGTATTAATTCTGCAGTGTAGATGCACCCTTTGTTGCACTTCTCTCCTCTCTTCACAAACCAGCATAATGCTGTAATTTTCTATTTGTTTCTGTTCCCATTTTCTCAGTTACTCAACTGAGCTCTGGTATGACAGCCCAGCGAGGCGGACTAGCCTCGTATTGCTTTTATGGCTAGCTTTGGGAATGTCTTGGGTTCTTCTCGGCTGAATCCATACCTGCAAAGAGGATTCAGAAGACCAACTTTTGCTAGGATTTTTTCATTCTCTGCTTAATGAGGAATATCATGACTCCATGCCCGCCCACCGCTGCAGGGATTTGTATTCCCAAGGCCTGCTATGAATCACAGCGATTGCACTTCAAGAGGATTTAGCTTTTCAAAAGTTAGGAGTTTCTATACAATTTGTCCTCTTGGCTTTGTCATGGGTTATGATAAGGGAAGTGGCTTTATCTGCAAGGCATTTAAAACTGAAGCCTGGGATGCATCTACATTATGGTATTAATGCCGTTTGACATTGCTTTAACTGCCATGGCTCCATGCTCTGGAATCCTGGAAGTCGTAGTTTTACAAACTACACATCCCAAGATCCCATAGCATGGGGTTATGGCAGTTAAAGTGGCATCAAACAGCATTCATTCTACAGTGTAGATCAGGTACGGGCAAACCAAGGCCGGGGGGCTAGATGCAGCCCCTTGGACTCTTTTCTCAGGCCCTCCTTTCTCTTGCATACTCTATCCTTTCTTCCTTCTCTCCTTCCTTCCTCCTTCCCTCCCCTCTCCCTTCCTTCCCTCCCCCTCCCTCCTTCCTTCCCTTCCACCCTTTGTCCTTCCTTCCGTTTTCCTCCCTCCTTCCCCCCTCTCTTTCTCCTTCCTTCCTTGCTTCCTCCCTTCTTCTTTCTTCCTCTTTGTTTTTCTTCTCTCCTTCCTTCCCTCTCTCTATTTTTCCTTCCTTCCTTCCTTCCTTCCTTCCTTCCTTCCTTCCTTCCCCTTTGTTTTTTCCTTCCTTCTCTCTTTCCTTCCTTCCTCCCCTCCCTCCTTCCTTCCCTTCCCTTCTGTCCTTCCTTCCCTTTTTCCTCCCTCCCTCCTTCCCCCTCTCTCTTTCTCCATCCTTCCTTCCTTCCTTCCTTCCTTCCTTCCTTCCCTCCTTCCTGCCTGCCTGCCTGCCTGCCTTCCTTCCTTCCTTCCCTTTTGCTTCCTGTTGATTCCTGCCTGGATAAACACTGCTTTGGAACTGCTTTTATATCTTGTGTGGACATTGCTTTGTGTTACTGCATTTTACTGACTTATTACTTTTTGGAACCTTCTTATTTCCTTACAAGCATTTATTTTTACTGGTTATTTTGTTATTATTTCGTAATTATTTTGAAATTATTTCGTAATTATTTCGTAATTATTTTTGCATGTCTGGTGCAAGTTTTATAGTTGTTGTTTGTTTTATCACACCAATAGTCAACAACAGAGGGAGAGGGAAGCTTCAGAAGTTCCCCCTGTCTCATTTGGAGGTTTTTTTTAGCATATTGCACAATCCCGTCCGCCATTAACGAATCAATTCGTAATTTTACAAAATTTCGTATATTTCGAAATTTTTAAAAGGAAAATTTTGGAATTATTAAAAAAAAACGAAACGCAAGGGCCCCCTAAAAACAAAACGAGTTTAGAACCAAATTTTTCCGTGGTTACCCAAGCCTAGTATATACAATGTATATACAATATATTATATCATATCTTAAAATCTTCCAATAAAGCTAGCAATAAGTAAAGAAGGCAACTTTTGGGGGTAACTTTGAAACAGTCCCTTTCCTCTCCACATCGTCTGCCTTGCCCTCATTCCGGAACTGATACATTCAACCAAGCCATTTCCAGGCTTGGCATATGAAGACAATGACATTTTCAAAAATTAAATTAACCTCCCCGTGATGAACAAGAACTCATTTTCCTTGGCACTCTCTGGAAATTACAACCCTCGTAATAATATCTGCCGGGCTCCAGCCGATTATAAATTACTCCTATATTTTCCCAAGTTCCCCCCACTTCCCAACTGTACTTCATACCTTTCAGCCCATTGGGTTGCTGTAGGGGAGAACCATTATTTTGGGGATTGCTTATTGCACAGTTGAACACCATTTAACTGCTTCAGCTCAATGCTATGGGACTTGGGAGTTGTAGTTGGGAGACTACAGTCTCCATTCTGGTTAACGGTTGAGCCAAATATAATGCACAGGCACCTCCTAAAATATGAACACGTGCTCACCAAAAATATAAAGCCGTCAAAAGGACAAGGGATTATGGTTGTTGAAACAGCTGTATATTTAAATTTCTCTTTATTTGAATTGTTGAAATATATCCCACTGAAATAAAAATATCAGGGGAGATTAGAGCAGAGAAGTGGAGAGACACTTAACAGTTTAAAAGATAGGAACTGGGGAACACTAGATTTGAGAGACTTAAAATGCTTCTTCAAATGATTTCCGCTGCCACCATTCCAGTATTAATCAGGCTGAGGTAATATTGTGAGTTTGTTCTGTAACACACACTGTGCCACTATAGTTTCTTAGTGGCTGCTGTGAAGCTGACTTTAGAAATACTTTGACCACCAAAGTACTCACACTGAGGCTGGTATAAGTTAATAAAAGAACAAGAATGTTTATTGAACAAGCTTGAAATAATCCAGGTACAAATGCTTAATGGTTTCAGAAAACACTGGCATGTAAAGCTTGTGGTTGCGTTAGAGTAAAATCTTAAACTCTTCTGGGTTACAAGACTTCAAAGTTCCACCACAGAAAATTACTTCAGGAAATTAATCTCTGAAAGTAACTCCCCCAAAATCTAGCCAAAAATACCCTGAACTAGACTTCCCTAGGAATTGAACAGTCCACAACCTGGGCACTGCTCCACCATAGTATTCTAGCTATCTACTAATAGCTACTCTGAATACCTCACAAAAGACTAACCCAATCTTCTTCTCTAAACCCAAACTCGCTCTGACTAACACCAACTCTTCCACTCTCTCTAACACTCAAACTCCAACTGAGACTTCAAGCCTCCATTTTAAAAGGACACTTTTCCCCTCTAAACCACTTAGGCTCTGCCCTCATCTTTCTAGCCAATTCTAGCCTCCTTATTTTCCCTCTAAGACTTGAACACATCCCCTCAAGGAAAACCTAACTAAAATGGCTTCTACCCGGCTCCCTTTTCTAAAATGGACGCCGTGGCTTCTCCAGGCCCACTCCCTTAGGCTTCAGTTGCCAGCTAAGGTAAGGGATTCATTACACCAAGGGATGGAAAATCTTGAACTATTTGTGAACAATGGCAATAATTTTTAATTTTTGCTGAATTGCACTCAGGCAAACTCTTTGGATGTTGGGAATCAGCCTGTGTTTGTGTTCCAGGTTCATGATGCTTATGTTGGGGTTCAGCCTGGGTGTGAACCTGAACCTGATTCTCTGATTTCCTGATGCCATTGTAGATGTCAATGTGAATTCTGAGGCCAATTTAGATTATGATGATTTGAGTAGTGAAAATCCTACAGCCTTGGAAAGTGAAAGTCAAAATTCCCATGAGAACATGCATTCCGAGCCGAGCGGAGAAGTTTCACTCCCTTTTCCTCCCAGTCTGAGTTCTCCAGAGAATCTTACACCTGGTCTGCCTAATGAGGATAGGCGGGGGCAGATTTGGCAGAGCCAGTGAGAAGCACAAAGTTTACGTAGGTCAGCTAGATTGAGAGAAATGCAAACAAAAACTTCAGGCGTGTCTCACAATAGATTTCTCAGCCTTAAGTATGCCTGGCCTGAATGCAGCTTCAGACCAGGCATCATTCCAGATTCATGTGCAAGCTTTTGCAGGTCTCTTGATTCAAGTGGCCTTGTTCCTCAGAGGTTTTCTAGCTGTTCCAATACGGTTAGTGGATTGCTAACAGGTTCCAGGTATCAGCAGTTGTGCTGTGGGTTTCATGATCTTGTTTATGGACATTTCTTGTTGCTGATTTTTACTGTGACTTTTTACCTTTGCATATTTCCTCTATTTTGCATTCATCTTTCATCAATAAAAAATGATTGTTTTCCTGAAGTCAAGTGTGGTGGATTATTGTCTGAGGGTTCAGTTTCCTGTTCTGGGTTGCACCAGCTTATGATGTGAGTAATGATGGTGCTGAGGCTGAGGTGCAAGATGGAGATGGTTTGGTCAGTGATTTTCATACAGACAATGACAGAGAGGCCCCAGTGCAAAAGGCAGTTTCTCATGAGAATATTTCCGTTGAGCCTAGGGATGATGGTTTACTCCCTCTTTCTGCGAGCTCTCAAGATTTGGGTTTGGAAAACAATCTGACACCTGGAAATTTTAATGAGCAGCCAGATAGGGAGTTGAAGGATAGGCGGCTGGAGATCAGCCAGGATCGACAACAAACACAATGTTTACGTTGCTCCGAAAGGCTTCGTGAGATAAGGGGCAAGTAAGGGGGAAAGCAAAACCAGTTTCTGGGTTTGGGGATATAAGGTTTGCTTCAAGGGAAAACTCATTAGATCAGGCATCATTTGGAAATCAAGTTCATGTGCCATGGAAATCCTGTTCATGGGGTCTTATTCATGTGGAGAATTTTAGCCTTTTGGATTGTCTTTGCTTCCTGTTGATTCCTGCCCGGATAAACACTGCTTTGGAACTGCTTTTATATCTTGTGTGGACATTGCTTTGTGCTACTGCATTTTACTAAGTTATTATTTTTTGGAACCTTCTTATTTCCTTACAAGCATTTATTTTTACTGGCTATTTACTAAGCTTCAATAAAAGAGGATTTGTTTCTTCACTCATCGTGTGGTGTGTTTTAAAGTCAGAGGGCTTTGTCCCGACCTGGAGTGCAACATTGGATTTCATTAGCATTGTGGGTTATGGGCCCAGACAACAGCAAGTAGGGAGTATAGATGATGAACTATCATTATCGTCCTTATTTCCACCCTAACTACCATGAGTGTATACAAACAATGTGTGTCTGGTCATGGCTGGGCTCTTTGGGAGCTCTTATGTTGTTGTTGCTGTTGTTGTGGTTGTGGTTGTGGTTGTGGTTGTTATTTATAGCCCACTTTATCTCTCCTGAAGGAGACGCAGAGCAATTTCTCTTATATTTTCTTTCTTTTTAGTATTTTGATTTTGGGAGCCTGGTTTATTTATTTATTTATTTACTTTATTTGAATACCGCTGTTCTCAGCCCTTAGGCGACTCACAGCGGTTAACAACAAGAACAGCAAAAATTCAATGCTACCATAACACGGTATAAAAAACAGTTAACATCATAACATATTAAAGGAAAGTATACAATTAACAACAATATACAATTAACACCAATAGCCATTCGCTAGCGTCTCATCACTAAAAACATGATCCAGATCCGTCATCCATTGTTCCATTCCTATGTTCATTACATTCATTGCACTGACTATTCGAACGCCTGCTCAAACAACCAGGTTTTCACTTTTTTGCGGAATACCATTAATGATGGAGCTAGTCTAATGTCCGTGGGAAGGGCGTTCCACAGCCGCGGGGCCACCACCGAGAAGGCCCTATCTCTCGTCCCTGCCAGCCGTGCCTGGGAGGTAGGTGGGATCGAGAGCAGAGCCTCCCCGGAAGATCTCAAAGTCCTGGTGGGTTCATAGGCAGAGATGCGGTCGGATAGGTAGCTTGGGCATTTAGGGCTTTAAAGGCCAACGCCAGCACTTTGAATTGAGCCCGGTAGCAAATCGGTAGCCAGTGGAGTTGGCGCAACAGGGGGGTTGTATGCTCCCTGCGCTCCGCTCCTGTTAAAATCATGGCTGCCGAGCGTTGGACTAGTTCAGTGGTTCTCAACCTTCCTAATGCCGTGACCCCTTAATCCAGTCCCCCATGTTGTGGTGACCCCCAACCATAACATTGTTTTCATTGCTACTTCATAACAGTAATTTTACTACTGTTATAAATCATAATGTAAATATCTGATCTGCAGGGTGCATTTTAATTCACTGGATCAAACTGGGCACAAATACCCAATACACCCAAATGTGAATGGTAGTAGGGTTGGTGGAGGACTGATTTTGTAATTTGGGAGTTGTAGTTGCTGGGATTTATAGTTAACTTATAATCAAAGAGCATTCTGAACTCGACCAGTGATGGATTTGAACCAAACGTGGCTCCCATGACCAATGGAAAACACTGGAAGGGTTTGATGGGCATTGACCTTAAGTTTGGGAGTTGTAGTTCACCTATATCCATAGAGCACTGTGGACTCATGCAATGGTGGAGCTGGACCAAACTTGGCACAAATAATATGCCCAAATGTGAACACTGGTGGAGTCTAGGGAAAATAGATGTTGACATTTGGGAGTTGTAGTTGCTGGGATTTATAGTTCATTACAATCAAAGAACATTCTGAACTCCACTGATAGAACTGGCTCAAACTTCCCACATGGACCAAACTTGGCACAAATATTCCATATAACCAAATATGAACACAGATGGAGTTTGGGGAAAATAGATCTTTGTGCATTTGGGAGTTGTAGTTACTGGGATTTATAGTTCACCTACAATCAAAGAGCATTTGAACCCCACCAACGACAGAATTGGGGCAAACTTCCCTCACAGAACCCCCATAACCAACTTCCCACATGGAATCCCCATGACCATCAGAAAATACTGTGTTTTCTTATGGTGTTTGGTGACCCCCTCTGACATCCCCTCGCGACCCCCTCAGGGGTCCCGACCCCCAGGTTGAGAAACACTGGACTAGTTGAAGCTTCCGAGCCGTCTTCAAAGGCAACCCCACGTAGAGAGCGTTGCAGTAGTCTAAAGGGGATGTAACCAGAGCGTGGACTACCGTGGCCAAGTCAGACTTCCCAAGGTACGGGCGCAGCTGGCGCACAAGCTTTAGCTGTGCGAATGCTCCCCTGGTCACCGCCGAAACCTGAGGTTCCAGGCTCAGCGATGAGTCCAAGATCACACCCAAGCTGCGAACCTGCGTCTTCAGGGGGAGTGCGGCCCCATCCAACACAGGCTGTAACCCTATGCCCTGTTTGGCCTTACGACTGACCAGGAGGACTTCTGTCTTGTCTGGATTCAATTTCAATTTGTTCGCCCTCATCCAGACCGTCACAGCGGCCAGGCACCGGTTCAGGACCTGGACAGCCTCCTTAGTAGCAGGTGGAAAGGCCAAAAGGAGGAAATGGAGCAACCGACAAAGAGCAATGGCTGGCTGCGATCCACATCCAAATTGGGCTGCCTCTATCTATATCCCATCCTATGTGACGGATGGCTCTATTTCACATCCATTATCTGAGACAGTATGCCTCTGGGTATCAGTTGCTAGGGAACGTGAGAAAGACGATGCGATGATCTGCTTAGGGCTGTGCAAAAGGCAACTGAATGCCCAATGTATGAAGAGAAGGATGGACATGATAGGTTTGATTCAACAGGGGTCCTTGAGTTGAAAGGGACACCCAAGGGCCATCTATTCCAACCTCCCACCAGTGCCGGAAAAATGCAGATCTTTTTCCAAATCAAAGCTCTTCATCAAAGCAAAATATAATATAATATAATATAATATAATATAATATAATATATTGTATATTTATTTATTTATTTATTTACTTTGCTTATATACCGCAGTTCTCAGCCCAGGGGAAACTCACTGCGGTGTACAACATAGAAAAACAGGTGAAAATTACAAGACACAGTATAAAAATCCACAATTCATCATTATCAAAACATCCTTATCAAAAAACATCATTATTACTACAAAAGCCATTCCGTGTTGTCTCATCGTCGAAACCACAATCCAGAATCATTTTCCATTGTTCATTCTTATGGTCAATTACCAATCATTGCACTTCTTGTTCAAACGCCTTCTTAAATAGACAGGTCTTTAATCTCCTGCGGAATATCATCAGGGAGGGAGCTAGTCTGATGTCCGCGGGGAGGGTGTTCCACAGCCGAGGAGCCACCACCGAGAAGGCCCTATCTCTCGTCCCCGCCAGCCGTGCCTGTGAAGCGGGCGGGATCGAGAGCAGGGCCTCCCCGGACGATCTCAAAGTCCTCGTGGGCTCATAGGTCGAGAGGCAGTCAGTTAGGTATCTTGGGCTGGAACCGTTTAGGGCTTTATAATATAATATAATGCAGTATAATACTAATCTATATAAATAAAAATGTAATGTTCGTTTGTGGGATTAGCATAACTCAAAAACCACTGGACAAATTGATACCCAATTCGGACACAGTACACCTATCAGGCCAACGAGTGATCACCACTCAAAAAATTGATTTCGTCATTTGGGAATTGTAGTTTCTGGGATTTATAGTTCACCTACAATCAAAGAGCATTCTGAATTCCACCAATGATGGAATTGAACCTAACGTGGCACACAGGACTCCCGTGACCAACAGAAAACACTAGAAGGGGTTGGTGGGCACTGAACTTGAGTTTGGGAGTTGTAGTTCACCTACATCCAGAGAGCACTGTGGACTCAAACAATGATGGATCTGGACCAAACTGGACCAAACTGGACCAAACTTGGCACAAATATTCCATATACCCAAATATGAACACAGATGGAGTTTGGGGGAAATAGATCTTTGTGCATTTGGGAGTTGTAGTTACTGGGATTTATAGTTCACCTACAATCAAAGAGCATTTGAACCCCACCAACGACAGAATTGGGGCAAACTTCCCACACAGAACCCCCATAACCAACAGAAAAGATTTAAGGCCATCCACTCCCAACTCCCTTCACCAGGGCAAGAAAATGTAATCAAAGCCCTCTTGACAAAGAGCCATCCAGCCATAAATATAGATAGATATGATTCACCCCCACTCACAGATATAGTATCATAGATTTGAAAGGAACCTCTAAAGAAGGACAATTATATGTTGCAAGTTCCAGAGTAGGCCAAGCAGGCAATCTTCACATCAACACTGACAAAGAAACAACAAGAAATACTGTTTATGCACAAGCATAAAGAAATTACATATATTACATATATGTGGGGGATGCCTGGCTTGAGAGCAGTACGTGTGAAAAAGATCTTGGAGTCCTCGTGGACAACAAGTTAAACATGAGCCAACAATGTGATGTGGCGGCAAAAAAATCCAATGGGATTTTGGCCTGCATCAATAGGAGCATAGTGTCTAGATCTAAGGAAGTAATGCTACCCCTCTATTCTGCTTTGGTTAGACCACATCTGGAATTCTGCTTTGGTTAGACCAATTCTGGGCACCACAATTCAAGAGAGATATTGACAAGCTGGAATGTGTCCAGAGGAGAGCGACTAAAATGATCAAGGGTCTGGAGAACAAGCCCTACGAGGAGCGGCTTAAGGAGCTGGGCATGTTTAGCCTGAAGAAGAAAAGGCTGAGAGGAGATATGATAGCCATGTATAAATATGTGAGAGGAAGCCACAGGGAGGAGGGAGCAAGCTTGTTTTCTGCTTCCTTGGAGACTAGGACACAGAAGAATGGCTTCAAACTACAAGAGAGGAGATTCCATCTGAACATGAGGAAGAACTTCCTGACTGTGAGAGCTATTCAGCAGTGGAACTCTCTGCCCCGGAGTGTGGTGGAGGCTCCTTCTTTGGAAGCTTTTAAACAGAGGCTGGATGGCCATCTGTCAGGGGTGATTTGAATGCAATATTCCTGCTTCTTGGCAGAATGGGGTTGGACTGGATGGCCCATGAGGTCTCTTCCAACTCTTTGATTCTATGATTCTATGATTCTATTCTATATTGTATATACATATAATATTTATAATATTGTAATATAATGCTAATACTAATATATATAAATAAAAATGTAATGTTCGTTTGTGGGATTAGCATAACTCAAAAACCACTGAACAAATTGATACCAAATTCGGACACAGTACACCTATCAGGCCAACGAGTGACCATCACTCAAAAAATTGATTTTGCCATTTGGGAGTTGTAGTTTCTGGGATTTATGGGAAGAGCATTGTGAATTCCACCAATGATGGAATTGAACCTATCGTGGCACACAGGACTCCCGTGACCAACAGAAAACACTACAAGGGATTGGTGGGCACTGAACTTGAGTTTGAGAGTTGTAGTTCACCTACATCCAGAGAGCACTGTGGACTCAAACAATGATGGATCTGGACCAAACTTGGCACAAATATTCCATATGCCCAAATATGAACACAGATGGAGTTTGGGGGAAACAGACCATGACATTTGGGAGTTGTAGTTATTTAGATTTATAGTTCACCAACAATCAAAGAGCATTCTGAAGCCCACAAATGACAGAATTGGGGCAAATTTCCTACACAGAACCCCCATGACTAACACAAAATACTTAAGGCCATCCAATCCAACTCCCTTCCTTGGGGCAAGAAAACGTAATCAAAGCCCTCCTGACAAAGAGCCATCCAGCCATAGATATAGATAGATACATATGATTCACACACATATATAGTATCATAGATTTGAAAGGGATCCCTAAAGAAGGACAATTAAATTTTGGATGTTCCAGAGTAGGCGAACCAGACAATCATCACATCAACACTGCCAAAGAAACAGCAAGAAATACTGTTTACCCAACAAGCATAAAGAAATTACATATATTATAAATCAGCACTTTCTCATTACTTTATTTCCCAGATCACCAGACTGGGCCACAGCAACGTGTGGCAAGGGACAGCTGGTATATTCCATACTTTGACTGAAAGGCACCTGGGCTTTTAAAACTGCATATTCACGAGAAAGTGGAGCTCATATATTTTTCCCCATTGCTAGTTGAAGGGCTGAAGCTTGATGCCAGAAATGGTTGAAAGCTGAGCCGTCACCTGAAACACGTTTTCGAGAAAGATGACTGGGTGACATATGCTAATATAAGCGAACATCTCTTGGAACATGAATCTACCCATGTATCATTTCCTTGCTGCAAAGCGTTCCATTTCTTGTACCTTGGGAACTCTGAATTTCACCCAGAACTTTGCAGATTCCAATCCTTAAATATTAGGGCTGGCCAATTCGTTTCGTTAATTCGTAATTCGTTAAAAAATTCGTTAATTTTTGAATTACGAAACGATTACAAAACTTTTTTTTTAACCTGGAAGTGTTTTTAAATATCGAAACGGCAGGCGCCAAAAATTTTTGTATTTCCGTCCATTTCGGAAATACGTAAGATGGCCGCCTGCCGATGCTTGCTGGGAGCTCTCCTCTCTCGGCACCGGCTGAGCAAGCGAGCGAGAGGGCGAGCGAGAGGGGCGAGCGAGCGGCGAGCAAGAGGGACAAGCGAGCGGTGAGCGAGCGGCGAGCGAGAGGGCCCGCCAGAGTGAGTGCCTGCCTTCCCTCCTTAATAATAATTTTAATTTCTCCTCCCTATTCTACTAAATTAATAATTAAATTTAAAAAATATTTAAAAAATATTGAAAAAAAAAGGGCGCCATCTTTACAAAATGTTTTGTAAATATTTACGAAATTTCGTAAATACCGAACTTTTTTTTGGGAAAATTTTGTAATTATTTTAAATATCGAAACAAAAAAAAACCCCAATTACAAATCGATTTTAGAAACAAATTTTTGCGTTGTTACCCAGGCCTATTAAATATGTTGAAACTCAGCATGACTCCTCTTGTGTCGGCTTCAGCTTCCAAAAGAAGTTGCAAAATGAAACCTGATCACTGTTTTGGCGTGTCCTCGGCGCCTCCTTCCCACTCTCATTAATACTGCAATTGTTATGCAATGTTCTATTGATTTTACCATTTGGGCTTAATTTTGTCCTTCTGGCTCATTTCCCTCTTCCATCTTGTAGAAGTTAATTATGAGTTTTCTTTTCTTTTTTTCTGAGATTGCAGCTTTTTCCCAATCTAGCCCTTCTCTTAGGCTGTTCCTAAGTTTTTATATGTTTTATACACTAATTTGAATTAACAGAATGGGTGACGCCTGGCTCGAGAGCAGTACGTGTGAAAAAGATCTTGGAGTCCTCGTGGACAACAAGCTAAACATGAGCCAACAATGTGATGTGGCGGCAAAAAAAGCCAATGGGATTTTGGCCTGCATCAAGAGGAGCATAGTGTCTAGATCTAGGGAAGTAATGCTCCCCATGCTCTATTCTGCTTTGGTTAGACCACACCTGGAATATTGTGTCCAATTCTGGGCACCACAATTCAAGAGAGATATTGACAAGCTGGAATGTGTCCAGAGGAGGGCGACTAAAATGATCAAGGGTCTGGAGAACAAGCCCTATGAGGAGCGGCTTAGGGAACTGGGCATGTTTAGCCTGAAGAAGAGAAGGCTGAGAGGAGATATGATAGCCATGTATAAATATGTGAGAGGAAGCCACAGGGAGGAGGGAGCAAGCTTGTTTTCTGCTTCCTTGGAGACTAGGACGCGGAACAATGGCTTCAAACTACAAGAGAGGAGATTCCATCTGAACATTAGGAAGAACTTCCTGACTGTGAGAGCCGTTTAGCAGTGGAACTCTCTGCCCTGGAGTGTGGTGGAGGCTCCTTCTTTGGAAGCTTTTAAGCAGAGGCTGGATGGCCATTTGTCAGGGGTGATTTGAATGCAATATTCCTGCTTCTTGGCAGGGGGTTGGACTGGATGGCCCATGAGGTCTCTTCCAACTCTTTGATTCTATGATTCTATGATTCTATTCTATGAATTTCCCAGAATTGCTCAGGAAAGAGGTATAGCCTACTCTAGGGAGGATTCATATGAGGAAGATGGATAGGGGAGTAAGTATGGAAGATTACTTTCCCCATCGTTTCATTTCATGTAAACAGTCCCCCAGGTTGGTCATTACAAGGGACTATATATACTTTCTAGATCAGTGTTTCTCAACCGGAGGGTCGGGACCCCTGAGGGGGTCGCGAGGGGGTGTCAGAGGGGTCGCCAAAGACCATCAGAAAACACAGTATTTTCTGTTGGGCATTGGGGATCTGTGTGGGAAGTTTGACCCAATTCTATCAGTTGTGGGGTCCAGAATGTTCTTTGATTGGAGGTGAACTATAAATCCCAGCAACTGCAACTCCCCAATGTCAAGGTCTATTTCCCCCAAACTCCACCAGTGTTCACATTTGGGCATATTGAGTATTTGTGCCAAGTTTGGTTCAGATCCATCATTGTTTCAATTTACAGCGATCTCTGCATGTAGGTGAACTACAATTCCAAAACCCAAGATCCATGCTCATCAAATCTTTCCAGTATTTTCTGTTGGTCATGGGAATTCTGAGTGCCAAGTTTGGTTCAATTCCATCATTGGCGGAGTTCAGATTGCTCTTTGATTGCAGGTGAACTATAAATCCCAGCAATTATACCTCCCAAATGATAAAAATCAATCCAGCCCCCGACCCCACCAGTATTCAAATGTGGACGTATCAGGTATTTGTTCCAAATTTGGTCCGATGAATGAAAATACATTCTGAATATCAGATATTTACATTACATTTTAAACCGAGGCTGGATGGCCATCTGCCAGGGGGACTTTGAATGCAATATTCCTGCTTCTTGGCAGGGGGTTGGACTGGATGGCCCATGAGGTCTCTTCCAACTCTATGATTCTATCATTCATAACAGTAGCCAAAATTACAATTACGAAGTAGCAACGAAAATAATTTTATGGTTGGGGGTCACCACAAAATGGGGGGCTGTATTAAGGGGTCACGGCATTAAGAAGGTTGAGAACCACTGTTCTAGATGAATGCATTCTCTGTATACATTCAAGGTACATGGTAGTCAGGGTGGGAATAAGGACGATGATGATACGAGGGCCCTGCTTTCGGCCCCACCTCTATCACAAGTGAGATTGGTGGGGACGAGGAGCAGGCAGGGGCGGCTCGTCCATTACGCGAAGTACGCAGTCGCAGAACACTTTCTTTTGCCAGGGGCGCAGAGGCGCCTCTGTAAATGCCACTCGACCGCCACTTGAGGAGGAGCGCCCCCTCAGCTCACAACAGCCCTAGCAGTCCGGGGGGAGCCTCGGCTTTCTTGCATCGCTACCGGGCAATCCTCTTCCCAAAGGGGCTGGGCCCTAGCCTCACCTAGCCCCTCTCGTTCCTGCTCCACCCGGCCACCGGGTACGTGAGCAGAGCCGGTGCTCAATCGTTCTCCGCGTTCGATCCCTTCCCCATGACTGGCTCCCTTTCCCAATCCCCCGGCACTCCACCTGCCTCCTCTCCTCTCCCCAATCCGCGGGTGGGCCAAGGGGCGGAGCCACCACGCCTGGCCCGCTTCAGGTCCAGAGGCGTGTCTGAAGACCCCAGCATGTGCACCAAAAGTCGCCTCTTCTCCTGACTTTCTCTTCAGCCATTGGGACCAAGAGAGAGAGAGAGAGAGAGCCCTTCTGGCTGGAGGTATCTCCCACCTCCGCTCCCTCCTTTGTTTTTGCGCCTACCTTCCGGAAAGGTGGGCGTCTCCACCTCTCTCTCTCTCTCTCTCTCTCTCTTGGTCCCAATGGCTGAGGAGAAAGTCAGGAGAAGAGGTGACTTTTGGTGTACACGCCGGACCCAAAGCGGGCCAGGCAAGGGAGCAAGTGCGGCAAGTGTAGTTACTGGGATGTATAGTTTTTTTTTGTTTTTTTTTATAAAGATTTTATTTAAATACAATAACAACTTACAAAATAGACAAAACCCAAAACAGTGAACATTTTACAAACACATAACCCCACCACCAAGGCCTGAACAAGTATAATTTTCTTCACCATGTATTTATAAATCAGCCATTAATCAAATGTCATCTCCAAAATTCCTGACCAATCAAATTCTGTTGTTTTCCATTTTCGCTCTCTAAGACATATTTAATAAAGACCGACCAGTATGCCTCAAAATCTGACCTGTTAATTTCCCCCCTGAATACCCTCATTTCCATTGTTAGTTTATCATTTAAAGCTACATTCCAAACTTCCCTATACCATGCATCCAGTGTTAGATTGGTTATTATTTTCCAGTTCTTTGCTATTATAATTCTTCCCACTGTGAGCAGAACAGTCACCAATTCTTTCTTAGTTATTTGGGATGTATAGTTCACCTAGAATCAAAGAGCATTCTGAACTCCACCAATGATGGAATTGAACCAAATATGGCACACAGAACTCCCACGACATACAGAAAATATATATCAATGATTGGTTGGGGGGGCACCAAAATACTGTTTGCTTACCGTTAAAAGTTACCTAGGGCCGCCTCTGGGAGCAGGGCCTTCTCGGTGGTGGCCCCTCGCCTGTGGAATTCATTCCCCGGGGAAATTAGGTCATCGACATCCCTCCTCTCTTTTAGAAGGAAACTAAAAACATGGATATGGGACCAGGCCTTTGGGTAATCTGGCAGATAGACAAAGGACGACGATGATTAGAATTGTTAGGATTTGACATTGTGGAATGAACTTACGGATTCTGAGCTGGCGAACGTTGAGCATTAGATTGGTTTTATTGATTGTGATGTATAATTGATTGTTTTAAATTGTTTTATAATTGCTGTTTATATATGTTTTATCTTATTGTTTGTGTTGGCATCAAATTGTGCCTTTTGTAAGCCACCCTGAGTCCCCCTTCAGGGGTTGAGAAGGGCGGGGTAGAAATGCGCAAAATAAATAAATAAATAAATTGAATTAAAAGTAATGCCTCCACCTTCGTAACTCCTCAACAGATGGCAGTACTGGTATCTCCTAGGCCTGGGTAACAACGCAAAAATTTGTTTCTAAAATCGATTTGTAATTGGGGTGTTTTTTTGTTTCGATATTTAAAATAATTACAAAATTTTCCAAAAAAAAGTTCGGTATTTATGAAATTTCGTAAATATTTACAAAACATTTTGTAAAGATGGCGCCCTTTTTTTTCAATATTTTTTCAATATTTTTTAAATTTAATTATTAATTTAGTAGAATAGGGAGGAGAAATTATTATTGAGGGAAGGCAGGCACTCACTCTGGCGGGCCCTCTCGCTCGCCGCTCGCTCGCCGCTCGCCCTCTCACTCGCCGCTCGCCCTCTTGCTCGCCCTCTCGCCCTCTCGCTAGGATGGGTTCCTTCCAGGAGGGGCTCTTTTTCCCAGGCTGCCAAACTACAACTCCCAGGATGCTACAGCATTGAGCCAATGAAAGAAAGAGAAGGAGACCTCCCTCTCGCCCTCTCGCTCGCCCTCTCGCTCGCCCTCTCGCTCGTCCTCTCGCTCGCCGCTCGCCCTCACCCTCTCACTCGCCCTCTCGCTCGCCGCTCGCCCTCTCAATCGCTCTCTCGCTCGCCGCTCGCCCTCTCGCTCGCCCTCTCGCTTGCTCAGCCGGCGCCGAGAGAAGAGAGCTCTAACATATTCCAGCTGCACTGTATTTATTCTCAAAATCTTGCAAATTGCCTTTTGAGTATAACTTGCTAGAAGTGTGGTTTTAAAGCCCCTATTCATGCAGTTAATTTATTTAAACAGCAGGTCTTTCCTTTCTGGTTTCTTAGAAATAACTCAAATAGTCAAGTTTCCCAGCAAGCCAGGCGGCCATCTTACGTATTTCCGAAATGGACGGAAATACAAAATTTTTTGGCGCCTGCCGTTTCGATATCTAAAAACACTTCCAGGTTTAAAAATAAGTTTTGTAATCGTTTCGTAATTCAAAAATTAACGAATTTTTTAACGAATTACGAATTAACGAAACAAATTGACCAGCCCTAGTATCTCCATAACCTTTTGAAAAATAGCATTCACCACCATTTTGGAAAATCAGGAATCTCCCTGAGAGGAGTTCAAAATTCCATTCAGTCAAACTTCTCCTTAGTGTTAAAAAATATCCAGTATTATTCATGCAAGGCAATTAAGCTTCTCAGCTGTTAAACTGATATACCTAGATATTTCTTTGAACTGTTAGGGACAAAGATATGCCAATGCACAAAAACATAGATAGATAGATAGATAGATAGATAGATAGTTTCATCAGTGTCCTTGATTAGCATTTAATGGCCTTGTAGCTTCAAAGACTGGATGGTTTCTGCCTTTGTTGTGAGGTGTTAGCTGGCTCTGATTTATTCTTGTCTGGAATTCCTTTTTTTTAGTGTTGTCTTTATCTACATAATTTATTTGTTTATTTATTTATTTATTTGCTAATCAAGGTGGCCAATTTATTTATTTATTTATTTATTGCAGTTACTTATACCCTGCCCTTCTCACCCCCGAGGGGGGACTCAGGGCGGCTTACAAACAAAGGCACAAATTCGATGCCTGTCAAAATATACAGCATATATAAAACAGTATAAACATTTAGCAGCATTAAAACACATCACTACATAATATAATAAAAACAATTTCATGCACAGTGAAATTCAGAGTTCCGAAATGTCCATTCATTCCAACAATTCCTGCTCATCAATGGGTCCTTATTTTAGCTGCCAGAATGTCCAAAAGCTTGGTCCCAGATCCAGGTCTTCAGTTTTTTTCTGAACGACAGAAGGGAGGTCGCTGATCTGATCTCCCCGGGGAGTGAGTTCCATAGGTGAGGGGCCACCACCAAGAAGGCCCTGCTCCTCGTCCCCGCCAGCCTCACTTGAGATAGAGGCGGGGTCGAGAGCAGGGCCTCCCCAGATGATCTTAAACTCCGAGGTGGGACGTAGAGGGAGATTCGTTCGGACAAATACACTGGGCCGGAACCGTATAGGGTTTTGTAGGTTAAAATCAGCACTTTGAATTGTGCTCGGAATTGGATCGGCAGCCAGTGGAGCTGATGTAGCAATTGTAACATTCACACTTGCCTCCAAGAGTCCTTTCTCCCACCCAGGACATTCCACAGATATATAAACCCTACTTGCTTAGTTTCCAAAAGGCATCACAACCTCTGAGGATGCCTGCTATAGATGTGGGCAAAACGTCAGGGGAGAATGCTTCTGGAACACGGCCATACAGCCCAGAACATGCACAGCAACCCATTCCACTTCAGTTTCCCATTCATTCTGCTCAAATACACAAAGATGTACCTGCGTACTCACTCACACAAAAGGATAGAGACAGTTTTGTGTTCAACTTTCATTATGTTATTTTGCACTGTTTATTTTATTTTGCTACTTTGTGTATTTTGTTGTGATTTAACTTTTTGTTGTTTTGTATTTTATTTTGCTGCATTGTATGTTTCGGGCTTGGTCTCATGTTAGCCGCCCTGAGTCCCCTTTGGGGAGATGGTGACGGGGTATAAATAAAGATTATTATTATTATTATTATTATTATTATTATTATTATTATTATTATTATTTCAAACATAGCAAGATGAGTCCACAGCAGACACTCTGCTGGCTGTTGTATTGGATCACACGTCGGACACTTCCCAAGTGTCTAGGACTGTGTGATGCAGGCCCGTAGCCAGGATTTCATTTCGGGGGGGGGGGGGGGATTTTTTTCAGGGGCCGTTTCGGGGGGGGGCTGAGTTTCGGGGGGGGGGCTGAGTCTGAGTGAAAGAGGGTCTAGCCTAGCAAACCTTTTGTATCATTACCCCAATACCCCCATGCATATGGGATATATTGAGTATGGTGATCAGATCATGATATGAATAAACATAACAGTTCAAATAATGCACCAGTAAGGCCTTTTCGCGAACCACCATGAGAATTTCAAGGGGGTCTGAAGCCCCTCAAGCCCCCCCACCCCCCCACCCCCCCCCCCCCCCCCCCCGGCTACATGCCTGGTGTGATGTATTGGTGAATAATGCATGCAGATCCCAGTAAGGTGGCCTTTTGCGGTAATCTTGTCAGCGCTGATTGTGTTTAAGTGCAGGCCAAGGTCTTTAGGCACTGCACCCAGTGTGCCGATCACCACTGGGACCCCCTTGACTGGCTTGTGCCAGAGTCTTTGCAGTTTGATCTTTAAATCCTCATATCGTGTCAGCTTTTCCAGTTGTTTCTCATTAATCCTGCTGTCACCTGGGATTGCAACATCGACAATCCATACTTTTTAACACAATTGTGAGGTCAGGAGTCTTGTGCTTCAAAACTCTGTCTGAATCCGGAAGTCTCGGATGTGTGCTGATCACCACTGGGACGACCTTGACTGGCTTGTGCCAGAGTCTTTGCAATAATAATAATAATAATAATAATAATAATAATAATAATAATAATTGTATTATTAGATTATTATTATTATTATTATTATTATTATTATTTGTATTTGCCGTGCCTTTGCCGTGCCTTTGTATTTGCCGTGTCTGTCTGAATCAAGAAGTCTCGGATGTGTGCCGATCACCACTGGGATCACCTTGACTGGCTTGTGCCAGAGTCTTTGCAATAATAATAATAATAATAATAATAATAATAATAATAATAATTGTATTATTAGATTATTATTATTATTATTATTATTATTATTATTATTATTATTATTTGTGTTTGCCGTGCCTTTCCAGGTGGCAAACCGAAATATATTGGAACTGTTGATTGGACCAAATGACCCCACATGGCAGCTCCATTTTGCAAAGTACCTTTCTACTTTAGAGAACCGCTTTGGCTTGAAGATGTTCTTTGTTCCTTTGGAAACTCGTGTTTTCTTAGACACGGTCATGTTTGAGGTCTCTTTCTTTGTCGAGAGCTTGAAATCAAAACCAGTTGGCCTCTCCGTGCCTGTGATTGTATTGCTCAAATAATTGCCTTTGGGGCTGATTATTTTCCAGTTCAGTCCTTTCCTACACTCATCTCTCTCTTTTTCCATTGACATCGTTGTTACCTTTGAATTGTGACCCAGAAAACAGAGATTTCGTTGAATGAAAGCTATTTTAAACCATACTCTTTTTTTATACCCTTCCTGAAAACCAACAACAACAATGATGGTTTGGCTTTGTATTTGTCTAATCGGATTTCTCCCATGTGCCATTCGAATGAATGAATCCAGGATCAAATGGAATCCTATTACAAAAGCAGGTGTTTCTCCCCCATCTTTGGGTGACACTGAGGTTGAATTACTCAAAGCAAGTCATCAAAGACACGAGAATCTTTCTCATGTGCCTTCTATTATAGACAAACGTTGCCTGGGGACACTGGAATCTAAGAGCCCCTTCAATAAATACACAGAGCTTTTACTATTTACCATTGAAATATGTGCATGTGCACCGTTCAGAATTTCCATGTGTGTTTTCAACTTTGTATAGCATGATTGTGGAGTACTGTATATACGTTGTAGAGTAAATACAGTTTGATACTACTTGTGCTGTCACACGCTGGGTGTGCTGTCGCACGCTGGGCCTGTACATAAGACTGTAGACAGGACATAAATTCCATGTGCCCAACGGGATGCCGAGGCTGCCTCAGATTAAAGGCCCTTGGATTTCCTTAAAACAGAGTCTTTAGATTGCTTAAAGGTTCAACAAAGTTCTTTATTATTGAAAACAAACAGGTACTTTAAGGCTTTCTTAACAGTCTATTGGCTCTCTCTCAATCTTGTCTACAGGGAACAGGCACTATCTTCATAACTGTATACTAACTATTGGGGAAATCCTTAACTTCTAATCTGGGCAGTCTGTCTTTGCCTCTGTTGCCATGGAGCCTCTGCACCCGGTACCAACTGCTTCTGGCTTCTGCTAGTGACCCTTACCAAGCAGAGCTTTGTAGACTTCCAGAGGAAAAAGGAGTTCAGGTTTCGGTGATGGCTGGCTGAAGTCCCTCAGCAAAGGAGCTGTAAGGCTGTATAATCCTCGGCCAAGCTACGGGACCTTTCTTCCCGGCCAAGCTGTAGAAGACGAAGCTTTCTGCAGGAGCTCTTGGTATTATGTCCTGCATGAAAGGCTTCTCTGTATGGACTGGACCCAAAATGGCTCCTATTCCCTCCAAAACCCAAAAAGGGGGCGAGACCAGGGAACCTAACGATAATTGACAAGTGGCTTGCCCTATGATTGCAGCCAAAAGAAGCCACCTATCTGCAGAGTCCCTAAAACTTAGTACTACAACAAACATTCAATGCAAAGCAAATAAAATTGGAGCTCCTGGTACAGCTGTACCTGCACACTGGGCCTGTAGCAATTGTCTATTAACAAGACGTGGTCTCTATATGCCCAGCGGGATGCCCGGGGTGCCTCGGCTGAGAGGCCCTATGGATTTCCCTATACAAAGTCTTTAGAAACTTAGAAAGTTTAACAAGGTTCTGCATGCCCATCTATCCCTAAAATATCTATCCTATTTCACTTGGACATGGCCAGCATTTTTTTAAAAAAAAATTAACCATTACATTTGGCCCTGGCACAGGTTTTTAATGCGTCGTGATATTATTGTTATTGTTTTGTTTATGATTTTATTTGTTGTATTGTTGTCGTTGTTGTTTTACTATGTATTTAGGCTCGGCCTCTTGTAAGCGACACAGAGTCCTCCGGGAGATGGTAGTGGGGTATAAATAAAGGTTTATTATTATTATTAATGCTTAAATCTTCAACAAATCAATCAAATACTTTAAAACTCTGGAAAACTGGTAGCTTTCTTAATCTGCCCACAAGGGACAGGCAACTTGCTTCAAGAACTGTTTCTTTCTTCTATAAAGGAAATCCTTGACTCTTTCCTGGGCAATCTGTTCTTAGGCTGGCGTGGGGCCCTTCTCCAATTTGAGTTTTATGGGTAACCCGAGTAGACCTTACCGGCCAAATCTTTGTAGATTTTCCAGCTGGTATCCTTTACCTTCCAGCAACGCTGGCTGCATTTCTTAGTAAAGCTGTGGAACTGCTTTCCCCCAAAGTTTGTGAGAAACGAAGCTTTCTACAGGTGGGAGAATCTCACACGTCCTGTTGGAACGGCTTCTCCATGATAACTGAGCTAAAGGTCCCCTTTCCCTCCAAAACCCTGGGGAAAGGGGCGGATCTAAAGGCTGCAACAATGATTGACAGGTTGTGAGAAACGAAGCTTTCTACAGGTGGGAGAATCTCACACGTCCTGTTGGAACGGCTTCTCCATGATAACTGAGCTAAAGGTCCCCTTTCCCTCCAAAACCCTGGGGAAAGGGGCGGATCTAAAGGCTGCAACAATGATTGACAGGTTGCTGGCCCTATAACTGCAATCTGGAAGAAGCTACCAAATTGCAAATTGCATAGCCTTCAGGAATTCATGCAAACAAGCAAGAAAGAAAAAGGGAATTCTCAGTGCTATGGAATCCTAGGAGTTGTAGTTTGGTCAGACACCAACATTCTTTGCTAGAAAAGGCTAGAGACTTTGTAAAACGAATGCCAAAATTCAGCTATGCACCCAAGGAGTGTGTTGATCTGTTACCCCTTCAGTAGGTTGAGTTAGTCATGGGAGTTCTGTTGAAATGGCAAGGAGAAGGTTTGAGGAAAAGAGACAAAATAGAGTTCCTGAGGTCTGTAAAAGCACGGTTTATTCTCAGTTGGCGCCAACCAGATATGGACCCTGCTGGTAGTCCAGGAAACAGGGTATTGAACAGAAGAATTGCCTTGGTTTATATACCCTTTAAAATAATGTGCATGCATCATACAAGCATCACAATGTGCGTCACAAAATTCCACTTTTACATTGACTCCAATAGCATATTTTAACTTCAACACCTTCAATCTTCCATTAAGCACCTTTATCTAAAGAGCTGCTCATTAAGAGGACCATCCTATACCCCATAGCTCCAGAATGTCTACAAGGCTACTGATAGCAAGAGCTTCCATCCATCTTGAGATAAGTCCTTCTTGAAGAAGCTTCTTGATAGCCAGGCTCATTAACCTTACAATAAACCCTGCTTGGTACCAGAATGGTAGAATCTCTTGAAATTTGCCAGAAGGCTTTAGACATTCCTTTCCTCTTTGACATCTAATTTGCCCAAGTGAAGAGAAGTTCATGCATACACATATACATCTCCCTTTGTGGTTTCATGTATTTTCTAATTCCTATTTCTAATATGGCTACATCCAATATATATTTTCCAATATGTGTATCATGTATTTTCATCATGCCTTCATCACTGTGTGCCAAGTGCGGTCAGTGGAGGTCACCGATTCTCTGGTAGTGGGTGAACTACAACTCCCAGAAAGGAAGGACCCCTTCCCACCCCCACCCCCCACCAAAAAAAACTCTCCAGTAATCAAATGTTGGCATCTTAGGTATGTGTGCCTAGTTTGGTCCAGATCCATCAGTGTTTGGGTTCAGAGTGCTCTCTGAATGTAGGTGAACTACAACTCCCCCAAATCAAGGTGAATTTTCCCCAAAGACTTCCAGTATTTGATGTTGGTCATAGGGGCATTGTGTGCCTAGTTTGGTCCAGATCCATCAGTGTTTGGGTTCAGAGTGCTCTCTGAATGTAGGTGAACTACAACTCCCCCAAATCAAGGTGAATTTTCCCCAAAGACTTCCAGTATTTGATGTTGGTCATAGGGGCATTGTGTGCCAAGTTTGTTCCAGGTCGATCATTGTCAAAGTGCTCTTAGATTGCAGGTGAACTATACATCCCAGTACAACCCTACAACTCCTATAAATCATGGTGAATTCTCAGTTATGAAGTAGCAACGAAAGTAATGTTATGGTCGGGGGTCACCACCACATGAGGAACTGTATTAAGGGATCGCAGCATTAGAAAGGTTGAGAACCACTGTTCTACAACATGGCCACATAGCCCGAAAAACCTACAACAACCCAGTGATTCCAGCCACGAAAGCCTTTGACAATAAGATTTTGAAAGTTTTGTTAGAGTTCTGAAATTTTCACCACCAGAACTTTAGCAACACTGTAGAAGCAAAGCACCAGCATTCCCTAGTTTTATAAGTACTTTAGAACCATTTAGAACAGGGGTCCTCAAAGTAAGGCCCGGGGGCCGGATATGGCCCTCCTAGGTCATTTACCTGGCCCTCGCTCAGTGTCAACCTAAGTCTGAAATGACTTCAAAGCACACAACAACAACAGCAACAATCCTATGTCATCAGCCAAAAGCAGACCCATACTTCCCATTGAAATACTAGTAAGTTTATATTTGTTAAAATTGTTCTTCATTTTAATTTTTGTATTGTTATAATTTTTTTTTTTTTGCACTAAAAATAAGATATGTGCAGTGTTCATAGGAATTCATTCATGCTTTTTTCAAATTATAATCCGGCCCTCCAACAGTTTGAGGGACTGTGACCTGGCCCTCTGTTTAAAAAGTTTGAGGACCCCTGATTTAGAACCATGTATTGCCCATGCCTATCACACACACATACATATTGTTACTTTTATTGTGTGCATAGATTACCTCTATGATAACAGCATCTTGATAATTGAGCATAAAATATAATACTAATCCAGAGGCGGCCCTAGGTAATTTTCAACAGTAAGCAAACAGTATTTTGCCCCCCCCCCCCCCCCAACCAATCATTGATATATATTTTCTGTTCGTCGTGGGAGTTCTGTGTGCCATCATTGGTGGAGTTCAGAATGCTCTTTGATTGTAGGTGAACTATACATCCCAGTAACTACACTTGCCGCACTTGCTCCCTTGCCTGGCCCGCTTTGGGTCCAGAGGCGTGCCTGAAGACCCCGGCGTGTGCACCAAAAGTCACCTCTTCTCCTGACTTTCTCCTCAGCCATTGGGACCAAGAGAGAGAGAGAGAGAGAGAGGTGGAGATGCCCACCTTTCCTGAAGGTAGGCACAAAAACAAAGGAGGGAGCGGAGGTGGGAGATACTTCCAGCCGGAGGGGCTCCCTCTCCCTCTTTCTCTTGGTCCCAATGGCTGAAGAGAAAGTCAGGAGAAGAGGTGACTTTTGGTGTGCACGCTGGGGTCTTCAGACATGCCTCCGGACCCGAAGCGGGCCAGGCGCGGCAGCTCCGCCCCGGGAGAGGAGAGGAGGCAGGTGGAGCGCCGGGGGATCGGGAAAGGGAGCCGGTCATGGGGAAGGGATCGAACGCGGAGACCAATTGAGCGCCGGCTCTGCTCGCGCACCCGGTGGCCGGGTGGAGCAGGAACGAGAGGGGCTAGGCAAGGATCAAGGGCCCGGCCCCTTTGGGAAGAGGATCGCCCGGCAGCGAGGCAAGAAAGCCGAGGCTCCCCCCAGACTGCTAGGGCTGTTGTGAGCTGAGGGGGCGCTCCTCAAGTGGCGGTCGAGGGGCATTTACAGAGGCGCCTCTGCACCCCTGGCAAAAAAAAGTGTTATGCGACCGCTTACTTCGCGTAATGGACGAGCCGCCCCTGTACTAATCAGTAGTATACAGAGTCTTGGTGCTGCAGAGGGAGTACCTCTCTTAACCTCAGCGTGCAAGGGAACATCCCTCCCTTAATATCTGGGAAAAATCTTGTAATCCAGGCTTTACCCCCAGTGGAATGCACCAAACTCCTCTACTGGTTTTCACTTTGCTTTTGCTCCTTCTTCCTCCCCAATCTTCTCCCCCACAGATTACTTCCAGAAGATCTCTTCTGTTATAATGCATCTCCTCCCTCTTCCCACTTTTGCTTGCTTTGATCTAAATTTATCTCCTTCCCGAGCAGAGTGCAGCGGAGTCTCTTCCTTTACTACTGTACATTAATTATACAAGTCGTGCAAGCTCATGGAGAGAGCTGCTTGCTGACAACATCTTTTTTTAAATATATATAAAATAATAATAATGCAGCCGGAGTATTAAATATATTTTTGTTGTACTTTCATCTGCTGTCCTGCTCTTGCCCTTTGGGTCTTGATGTCTCCAAACTTGCATAAGGCCATATCTGTGCTGGATCCCCACTTGGACTAGCCTGTTATGTATTGGTCGCATGTTGAATTTCTCCCAGGTTGTCCATAATGTCCCATTATTTCATTTTATGATGCTTCTATGTAGGACAATGGAGGACAAATGAGCCAGTTAAAATGTCAACTAAGAATGCACTGAATTAATGCAGTTCAACACCGGTCTAACTGTCATGACTCACTACTTAATCATGGGAGATATAGTTTAATGTGGCACCAACCCCCATAATTCCATGCCAAGGGGACAATAAACACCAAAACAAGTTCTCAAACTTCCTTATGCCAGCAGCCACCTCTCCACAAAAGTCAACATTGACACTGAAATACAACACCACCTGAGCTCTGCGAGTGCAGCATTTTTCCAAATGAAGCAGAGTGTTGCAACTCAGAGTAAGCTTCACCTTGCTTCCAAACACCACCACACAAGAGCTGAAGTTTTACAGTTTATTGAGGAAAAAGTCCAAGTCAAAATAAAGAATAAGCATTGCAGAGTTCCAAAGATTAAGGTTAAATGCAGGATACAGTTCCAAAGATCTTCAGGTAAAAGCAGGAGACATAATCCTATTGGCAAAATTCAAACCAGAGTCCCAGGTACAAGCAAGGAAACATTTGCCCCAAGAATCACAATGCAAGAAATCCCAAGCGTACTGCTTTCCAGGCTAAGGTTATTCCATGAAGCTTTCAGGCTAATAAGCTACATTGAAATGACAGTTTCGCTTCCTTTGTGAGAAGCCTAAATACCTTTTTCTAATCATGAAAACATTCTGCTCTCACAGTGGTCCCATGACCTTTCCCCGACCTGTCCTCTCATCTACTAGCTAAGATCAAGGCCTTCACTATCAGTGTGAGAAGACACCTGGGTGCTAACTCCCTTACTGGCATTCCTTTCCTGTGAGAACCGCTTGCTTGAATCTCCCCTGCCTGTTTGAGCCTTGGGCTGAGGCACAGAAAAACAGCCAGGAATCTGAATCCCATCATTCTCATCACACTGAACCACAACGCAAAGAGTGTTTGAGGACTGGGACATCCGTAAGGATATCAAGGTGCTTGTTTATAAAGCTATTGTCCTCCCAACCCTGCTATATGCCTGCGAAACGTGGACTGTCTACAGACATCACATACAACTCCTGGAATGATTCCATCAGCGCTGCCTCCGGAAAATCCTGCAAATCTCCTGGGAAGACAAGCGGACAAATGTCAGCGTGCTGGAAGAAGCAAAGACCATCGGCACTGAAGCGATGGTCCTCCGCCATCAACTCCGCTGGACTGGCCACGTTGTCCGGATGCCCGACCACCGTCTCCCAAAGCAGTTGCTCTACTCCGAACTTAGGAACAGAAGACGGAATGTTGGTGGGCAAGAAAATATAAGCTCAAAGCCAACCTTAAAAACTCTGGCATAGACACAGAGAACTGGGAAGCCCAGGCCCTTGAGCACTCCAGTTGGAGGTCAGCTGTAACCAGCTGTAGAATTTGAAGAGGCACGAATGGAGGGCAAAAGAGAGAAATGTGCCAAGAGGAAGGCGCGTCAAGCCAACTTCCACCTGGAAACTGAGGCCCTCACTGTGGGAGAAGATGCACATCAAGAATAGGGTTTCATAGTCACCTACTGACCTACTACCAGTACACTGACGTTGGAGGACCATCATCCTCGGACTACAAGGGATCACTTAAAGGGGGGAAAAAGGCAGTTCGACACCAGTCTAAATGTAATGACTCACTACTTAATCATGGGAGCTATAGTTTAATGTGTCACCAACTCCCATAATTCCATGCCAAGGGGTCAATAAACACCAAAACAGGTTCTCAACCTTCCTTATGCTGCGACCCCTTAATACAGTCCCTCAGGTTGTGGTGACCCTCAACCATAACATTATTTTGTTGCTACTTCAGAACTGTAACTTTGCTACTGTTATGAATCGTAATGTAAATATCTGATCTGCAGAATGTATTTTCATTCACTGGACCAAATTTGACAAAATCCCCGATATGCCCAAATCTGAATACTGGTGGGGTTGGGGGGCGGATTGATTTTGTCATGTGGGAGTTGTAATTGCTGGGATTTATAGTTCACCTACAATCAAAGAGCATTCCAAACTTCACCAATGATGGAATTGAACCAATTCATTGTCAAAGGCTTTCATGGCCGGAATCACTGGGTTGTTGTAGGTTTTTTCGGGCTATATGGCCATGTTCTAGAGGCATTCTCTCCTGACGTTTCGCCTGCATCTATGGCAAGCATCCTCAGACCTCACTACCTCTGAGGATGCTTGCCATAGATGCACGCGAAACGTCAGGAGAGAATGCCTCTAGACCAGTGTTTCTCAACCTGGGGGTCGGGACCCCTGGAGGGGTCGCAAGGGGGTGTCAGAGGGGTCACCAAAGACCACAAGAAAACACAGTATTTTCTGTTGGTCATGGAGGTTCTGTGTGGGAAGTTTGGCCCAATTCAATCCTTGGTAGGGTTCGAATGCTCTTTGATTGTAGGTGAACTATAAATCCCAGCAACTACAACTCCCAAATGTCAAGTTCTATTTCCCCCAAACTCTACTAGTGTTTACATTTGGGTATGCTGAGAATTTGTGCCAAATTTGGTCCAGATCCATCATTGTTTGAGTCTACAGTTCTCTCTGGATGTAGGTAAACTACAACTCCCAAACCTCAAGGTCAGTACCCACCAAACCCTTCCAGTATTTTCTGTTGGTCATGGGAATCCTGTGTGCCAAGTTTGATTCAGTTCCATCGTTGGTGGAGTTCAGAATTCTCTTTGATTGTAGGTGAACTATAAATCCCAGCAATTACAACTCCCCCAGGACAAAATCAGTCCCCTCCCCCAATCTGTTACTATTCATAACAGCACCAAAATGACAGTTATGAAGTAGCAATGAAACTAATTTTATGGTTGGGGGTCACCATAACATGAGGAAGTGTATTAAGGGGTCATGGCATTAGGAAGGTTGAGAAACACTGCTCTAGACCATTGCCATATAGGCCGAAAAAACCTACAACAACCCAAAATTGGACCAAACTCGGCACACAGAACTTCCATGACCAGCAGAAAATACTGGAAGGGTTTAGTGGGCATTGACCTTGAGTTTTGGAGTTGTAGTTCACCTACATCCAGAGAGTAACGTGGATGCAAACAATGATGGATCTGGACCAAATTTGGCACAGATACTCAATATGGTCAAATGTGAACAATGGTGGAGTTTGGGGAAAATAGACTTTGACATTGTTGTGATTTATAGTACAACCACGGTGGTCCAAGCTCTGGATACATCCCAAATACACTACTGCAACGCACTCTATGTGAGGTTGCCTCTGAAGACTGCTGGAAGCTCCAACTAGTCCAACACTCGGCAGCCAGGAGTGGGGTACAGGGAGTGCACAACGCCCTTGCTATGCCAGCTCCACTGGCTGCCTATTAGCACCCGAACACAATTCAATGTGCTGATTTTGGCCTATAAAGTCCTGAATGGTTCTGGCCCAGTTTACTTGTCTGAACGTATCTCCCGCTACAATCCACCTAGGGCCTTAAGATCATCCAGGGAGGCCCTGCTCATTGCCCCCCCATCATCGCGTTTGGTGGGGACAAGGGACAGGGCCTTTTCTGTGGTGGCCCCTCGGCTGTGGAACTCCATCCAAAGCGAAATCAGATCTGCTTCATCTCTCCTGACCTTTCGGAAACTAGTGAAATCCTGGTTATGGGATCAGGCCTTTGCTGACTAAGCTGAGGTGCTGGCAAAGCGACAGCTTTAATGGACTTGACGGACCGCTTTTAGGACGATGACTTAAATTGGCGACTGTTTTGACTGTTTTAATACTGTTTTAAAACTGTTTTTATTTAAATTGTATATTTATGCTTTTGGTTGTGGGCCGCTCTAAGTCCTTCTGCGGAGGTCGAGACAGGATGAGATACAAATGTCCAAAATCTATATATATAAAAATGCTCTGTGCATAATGAGTTCCTTAAAAACAAAAGAACCAATGAGCGAAATCACACCAAATTTGGCAACAAAATGTCTCACTACATAAACTCCTTATGTAGTGAGACGTTTTGTTGCCAAATTTGGTGTGATTTCGCTCATTGGTTCTTTTGTTTTTAAGGAACTCATTATGCACAGAGCATTTATATATATATAGACCATCACTCAAAAAAAAAAATGATTTTGTCATTTGGCAGTTGTAGTTGCTGGTATTTATAGTTCAAAGAACATTCTGAACTCCACCAACGATGGAATTGAACCAAACTTGGCACACAGACCTCCCATGACCAACAGAAAATACTAGCAGCGTTTCGTGGGTATTGGCCTTGAGTTTGGGAGTTGTAGTTCACCTACATCCAGAGAACACTGTGGACTCGAACAATGATGGATCTGGACCAAACTTGGCATGAATATTCCATATGCCCAAATATGAACACAGATGGAGTTTGGGGGGAATAGACCTTTGATATTTGAGAGTTGTAGTTAAAGGGATTTATAGTTCACCTACAATCAAAGACCATTCTTAATGAACCCCATGAATGACAGAACTGGGGCAAACATCTCACACAGAACCCCCATGACCAACAGAAAATACTTAAGACCATCCAGTCCAACTCCCTTCACCAGGGCAAGAAAACGTAATGAAAGCCCTCCTGACAGAGAGCCATCAAGCCATAGATATTAGGCTTGGGCGGTTTCATTCGTTAATTTTGTAATTCGTTATTAATTCGTATTTAAATTAGCTTACGATCCAATATTGAGCCATGCAGGAATAGTGTGAGGAGTAAATTAGATTCGAAACAATTTTTCCAATTTATTTCGTAATTATTTCGTAATTATTTCGTAATTAATTATTTCGTAATTATTTCGTAATTATTTTCGCATGCCTGGTGCAAGTTTTATAGTTGTTGTTTGTTTTATCACACCAACAGCCAACAACAGAGAGAGAGGGAAGCTTCAGAAGTTCCCCCTGTCCCATTTGGAGGTTTTTCTAGCATATTGCGCAATCGCGTCCGCCATTAACGAATCGATTCGTAATTATACGAAATTTCGTATATTTCGAAATTTTTAAAAGGAAAATTTCGGAATTATTTAAAAAAACAAAACGCAAGGGCCCCCTAAAAACAAAACGAATTTAGAACCAAATTTTTCCGTGGTTACCCAAGCCTAATAGATATAGATAGATATATATGATTCGCACACACATAGATAAAGTATTATAGACTTGAAAGGGACTCCTAAAGAAGGACAATTACATGTTGCATGTTCCAGAGTAGGCAAACCAGACAATCTCTATGTCAACACTGTCAAAGAAACATCAAGAAGTACTGTTTACTAGGGCTGGGCGGTTTCGTTTCGTTAATTCGTAATTCGTTAATAATTCGTTAATTTTTTCAATTACAAAACGATAACGAACCATTCTGGAGCAATTATTAAAAAAAACGAATTTTCAAAAACGTTTTGTAAATGCTTCGTATTTCGATATTGTATTCGTTTCGTTATTGTTTTGAGGTCGTTTCGTTATTATTTCCACATGTCTGGGCCAGTTTTATGGTTTAATTAGTGAAAAAAAATTATAATATCACACCAACAGTCAAGAACAGAGGGAGAGGGAAGCTTCAGAAGGTTTTGGAGGTTTTTTAGCGTATTTCGCGGTCGCGTCCGCCATTAACAAATCGATTCGTTATTGTTTCGGAAATCGATTCGTTAATTTTTTACCATTTACGAAATTTCGTAAATATCGAACGTTTTAAAAGGAAAATTTTGTAATTATTTTAAATATCGAAACAAAAAAAAACCCCAAATACAAATCGATTTTAGAAACAAATTTTTCCGTTGTTACCCAGGCCTACTGTTTACCCACAAGTATAAAGACATTACATATATTAGAAACCAGCACTTTCTAATTACTTTATTTTCCAAATAACCAGACTGGGCCACAGCAACAAGTGGCAGGGGACCGCTAGTAAATAAATAAATAAATAAATAAATACCATTCTGAACCCCATCAATGATAGAATTGGGCCAAACTTCCCACACAGAACCCCCATGACCAACAGAAAATACTGTGTTTTCTGATGGTCTTTGGCAACCCCTCACGATCCCCAGGCATCCCGACCCCCAAGTTGAGAAACACTGCACTAGAACATCAATACTTCATTGCATGGTCATATATGGAATATATTGAGTCTTTGGATTGTGCTAGATGGGCTAATGTCAAATAGTAAATATGTGTATTTCTTTCATTCTAGATCTTCCGACGAGCTGACAAAAATGGTAAGTCCCATTATCAGTTGTGCATGCCTCTCTCTTTGTGTATTATGTTGTTTATACAATGAATTGAAAATGTGATGCATATTTTAAATGTGAGGCAGGGGAGTGGGCAAACTCAATTCCCATCTCTTAAAGCTGGATCTGCTCTGCCATATATTTATATTTTATTTATCGTGTCATTTGTATTACATATTTAACAAAACAAACAAACAAACATAAAACACAAAGTTTGCAAGCTTGGTAGTTGATTAAATGTCCTTTGACCAGTATCTGGCCACTTGGAGTTCCTCTGGTGTTGCCGCAAGAAGGTCCTCCCTTGTGCATGTGGCAGAGCTCAGGTTGCATTGCAGCAGGTGGTCAGTGGTTGGCTCTTCTCCACACTCGCATGTTGTGGATTCCACTTTGTGGCCCCATTTCTGAAGGTTGGCTCTGCATCTGGTGGTGCCAGAGCGCAGTCTGTTCACCACCTTCCAGGTCGCTCAGTTTTCTGTGTGCCCAGGGGGGTCTCTCATTTGGTATCAGCCATGGATTGAGGTTCTGGGTTTGAGCCTGCCACTTTTGGACTCTCGCTTGCTGGGGTGTTCCAGCGAGTGTCTCTGTAGATCTTAGAAAACTATTTCGTGATTTAAGTAATTGACGTGCTGGCAGATACCCAAACAGGGGGATGAGCTGGAGATGTCTCTGCCTTGGTCCTTTCACTATTGGCTGCTACTTCCCGGTGGGATGTCAGGTGGTGCAATACCGGCTAAACAGTGTAATTTCTCCAGACACCCCGTGATAATGCGGCATGTCTCATTAAGAGCCACATCTACTGTTTTAGCGTGGTGTGATGTGTTCCACACTGGGCATGCATACTCAGCAGCAGAGTAGCATAGCGCAAGGGCAGATGTCTTCACTGTGTCTGGTTGTGATCCCCAGGTTGTGCCAGTCAGCTTTCATATGATATTGTTTCTAGCACCCACTTTTTGCTTGATGTTCAGGCAGTGCTTCTTGTAGGTCAGAGCACGGTCCAGAGTGACTCCCAGGTATTTGGGTGTGCTGCAATGCTCCAATGGGATTCCTCTGGATTGCTCTGCCATAAAATACAGCTTCAGACTGCAGATGAACTGGAATTATGACAGTGTATACTCATATAATCCAGATCAATGCTGTCAGTAAAGGTGTGCAAATCTTCATTCTTAAATCGTAAGTCGTATCTAATTCGTAAGTTTTGTATATATGAACAAATTTTAAGAAACAGGGGGGAGGGAGGCAAAAACTTAAGATCAAAATACACCCAATGCTGTATTGTCGAAGGCTTTCATGGCCGGAATCACTGGGTTGCTGTGAGTTTTCCAAGCTGTCTGGCCATGTTCCAGAATCATTCTCTCCTGACGTTTCGCCTGCATCCTCAGAGGTTGTGAGGTCTGTTGGAAACTAGGAAAATTGGGATGTCCAAGGTGGGAGGAAGAACTCTTGTGTGCTTGAGGTCGGTGTGAATATTTCAATTGGCCACCTTGGGAGGAGGAGGAGGAGTAGAGCAGGGGTGGGGTGTCGGTGGGTGTGGGTGGGGCTTTGGCAGAGGGGGGAGGGTGGTGCAGAGGGTGCATTGGTCGTTTGGCCATGTGCGCGCGCCGGGGACTTTGCGCCATTGCGCATGCTCAGTTGTTTTGTCGTTTTGTGAGTGTGTTGTTGTGTTGTTTTTTATTTTGATTTGATATGTTTGTACCTTGTGGGTTGAGGTATGTGCATGGGAATTTTGGTTAATTTTCGTTGGGGGGGTTTTGAGTTTTGCTGTCCCGTTGGATGCCCCTTACAGATTTATATATATAGATATACTCGAGTATAAGCCTCGTTTTCCAGCCCCCCTTTTTAGGTTGAAAAGCTCCCTTTGGCTTATACTCGAGTCAAGGTTATTTATTCTTTTGCTCTGTTATTAGTATTATTTTTATTACATTTATTATTTGACTCTATTATTATTATATTTATAAAACAGTACAATTAATATAACTCACATATAAACAATAACACAGAGAATTTAAAACCTTGTCTTGTTTGGCCCACATAGAATCATAGAATCATAGAATCAAAGAGTTGGAAGAGACCTCATGGGCCATCCAGTCCAACCCCATTCTGCCAAGAAGCAGGAATTGCATATAAATCACCCCTGACAGATGGCCATCCAGCCTCTGCTTAAAAGCTTCCAAAGAAGGAGCCTCCACCACACTCCGGGGCAGAGAGTTCCACTGCTGAATGACTCTCACAGTCAGGAAGTTCTTCCTAATGTTCAGATGGAATCTCCTCTCTTGTAGTTTGAAGCCATTGTTCCGCGTCCTAGTCTCCAAGGAAGCAGAAAACAAGCTTGCTCCCTCCTCCCTGTGGCTTCCTCTCACATATTTATACATGGCTATCATATCTCCTCTCAGCCTTCTCTTCTTCAGGCTAAACATGCCCAGTTCCCTAAGCCGCTCCTCATAGGGCTTGTTCTCCAGACCCTTGATCATTTGAGTCGCCCTCCTCTGGACACATTCCAGCTTGTCAATATCTCTCTTGAATTGTGGTGCCCAGAATTGGACACAATATTCCAGATGTGGTCTAACCAAAGCAGAATAGAGGGGTAGCATTACTTCCTTAGATCTAGACACTATGCTCCATGTGTCCCAGTGGGAGGTACAAAGGGGGGTTAACAAATGGCTTTCTAATGGCTTCCTGAGCTTGACTTGAGTCCATTTCTGCCACATGCTCAGAATGACGAGAAACCCGGGCATCGAGGAAACGTTGCTGGAAGCCCGCAGAGCAGCTGACATGCTGCGATACTTTGTCCTTTTCCGCACAGTTAGAACTGGTGACCTGTAAAAAACAAAAAGAATTCCCGGTGACCAATTATGGCTGCATTAAGAAGGAAAAGGGCAACGTGTTAAAACATCGCCGGCCTCTTGAAAGCCTTTGCATGTTTTCAGACTTGTGAAGGTGAAAGAAAGTTAAGAGCAGAGTCAAGTCGAGAGAAACTCTTCATGCTGAGCCATGACTGAATAGCTTGTGTAGGCACCTCAAATTAAAGGGGAAAGGCATTGGATTATTGGGTGTATCATTCATAGATAGATAGATAGATAGATAGATAGATAGATAGTTGTCCTCCCAACCCTGCTATACTCCTGCGACACATGGACTGTCTACAGACGTCACATGCAACTCTTGGAACGATTCCATCAACGCTGCCTCCGAATAATCCTGCAAATCTCTTGGGAAGACAAGCGGACAAATGTCAGCGTGCTGGAAGAAGCAAAGACCACCAACACTGAAGCAATGGTCCTCCGCCATCAACTCCGCTGGACCGCCCACATTGTCCACATGCCCGACCACCGTCTCCCAAAGCAGTTGCTCTATTCCAAAGTCAAGAACAGAAAGCGGAATGTTGGTGGGCAGGAAAAGAGATTGAAAGATGGGCTCAAAGCCAACCTTAAAAACTCTGGCATAGACATCGAGAACTGGGAAGGCCTGGCCCATGAGCGTTCCAGCTGGAGGTCAGCTGTGACCAGCAGTGCTGTAGAATTTGAAGAGGCACGAATAGAGGACAAAAGAGAGAAACGTGCCAAGAGGAAGGTGTGTCAAGCCAACCCTGACCGGGACCGCCTTCCACCTGGAAACCGATGCCCTCACTGCAGGAGAAGATGCAGATCAAGAATAGGGCTCCACAGTCACCTACGGACCCACAAGAACACTGATCCTGGAAGACTATTCTACTCGGCAAACGAGGGATTGCCTAAGTAAGTAAAGTATAGGGATACAATTACAAATAATCACGTGCATGGTGCATCTACACCATAGAATTACCTGTGGACCAATCGCCAGGATACTACACTTGGAGGACCATCATCCTCGGACTACGAGGGATCACCTAAGTAAGTAAAAGTAGGATATGTATGTGTGTGTGTGTGTGTGTATGTGTGTGTATGTATATATATCCTACTTTTACTTATTTAGGCGATCCCTTGTTACGCGTTGCTGTGGCCCTATCTGGTGATCTGGAAAATAAAGTAATGAGAAAGTGTTGGTTTCTAATATATGCAATGTCTTGATGCTTGTGGGTGAACAGTATTTGTTGTTGTTTCTTTGTCAGTGTTGATGTGGAGATTGTCTGGTTTGCCTACTCTGGAACATGCAACATATCATTGTCCTTCTTTAGGGGGTCCCTTTCAAATCTATGATATTATATCTATGTGTGTGTGAATCAGATCTATCTATCTATATCTATGGCTGGATGGCTCTTTGTCAGGAAGGCTTTGATTACGTTTTCTTGCCCTGGTGAAGAGAGTTGGACTGGATGGTGTTAAGTATTTTTTGTTGATCATGGGGGTCCTGTGTGGGAAATCTGGCCCAATTCTCTAGTTAGTGAGGTTCAGAATGCTCTTTGATTGTAGGTGAACTATAAATCCCAGTATCTACAACTCCCAAATATGAATGTCTATTTTCCCCAAACTCCATCTGTGTTCATATTTGGGCATATGGAATATTTGCACCAAATTTGATCCAGATCCATCATTGTTTGAGTCCACAGTGTTCTCTGGATGTAGGTGAACTACAACTCCCAAACTCAAACTCAATGCCCATCAAACCCTTCTAGTGTTTTTTGTTGGTCATGGGAGTTCTGTGTGCCAAGTCTGGTCCAATTTCATCATTGGTTGAGTTCGGAATGCTCTTTGATTGAAGATTCATTGTCATTGAAGATGAACTATAAATCCCAGCAACTCCAACTCCCTAATGACAAAATAAAAAAATGGTGTGATGATCATTCCTTGGGTTAGTAGGTGTCTTGTGTCCAAATTTGGTGTCAATTCGCCCAATGGTTTTTGAGTTATGTTAATCCCACAAACGAACATTACATTTTTATTTATATAGATATATATATAGGAAAGATATGGGAAGATAGATGGAGTTAAAGGATTTATTGCTTTTACCTTTGAGAGCTAAGACTGGGGAACAGGATACAAGGAGAAAGCTTGGAAATATGACTTTCGAGGCTGCATTGTTCAGAATCCGTTTGAAATTATTTGGAGAGTTGTAGCATTCTGTGATAGGCTCCTTCGGCACATGGAAGATCTTCTAGATCTCATGATGCAATACAGTTTTTGTTCCTAGGTTATAAATGTCATTTCCTAATTGGTTCTATCATAAGAACATGGAAAAAGTTTATTAAAATGCAAAAAAAAAAAAAACATTTAATTTTGCAGGACATCCTGCAGCACATTTTGCTATAGCATTTCAATGAATATTTCAGAGAGTCTCAACCATTCATCTACACTGTTGAATTAATGCAGTTTGATACCACTTTAATTGGCATGGTTGATTGCTATGGCATCCTGATAGTTGTTTTTGAACTATTTGTTGCAGACGAGCTTGAAAAGCTATAGTTCCCAGAATCCCATAGCCTTGAGCTGTGGGTATTAAAGTGGTGTCAAACTGCGTTAATTCCACAGTGTAGATGTAGCCCTCGCCATCAGCCTCAGTCTGCTAAAAGAATTCAGTAATGAGTATGCATTCCCCTAAGCAGGTTGGATAATGAGCATCTCACACAACAAAGCACGAAGAGTCAAAACAAAAGCCTAGTGCTCATTCCTCGGCTTCAAGATGGTTGCTAACCAGCCATGACATCTGTTGTGGAAACTTGAATTGTCACAATATTAGGGAAGACGGGGTGTTGGCAGCACTTGGGATCCACTTGTGGAATCAGAAATTATGTGTCAGGGAAGCAAATGAAAATTTATACACACACACATAGAGAGAAAGAGTTGGCTGTCACGTTGCCAGGGCTCTACCTTGTTTAGGTAGAGATGAACCAAACTCCTGGTTTTATCAAACAGTTTAATTAAAACAGCACTTACTTGCTGGCTGTTTTAATAGACCAAAATATAAAACACAAAGATAGCACGCAGCTACAGAATAAACAAAAACTGATAGCAAAAATAACTTCATAGTCAAAAGGGTCCAGTCCAATGATCAAATGCCGAGAGTTCAATAAACAAAGTCCAGGGATCAAGAGTCTATACCATAGTCAAAAGCCAGTCCAAAGATTCAAGGTTCCAGGATTCCAAGATTACAGGAGATAGGTCAGGATACCGAAAAATCCAACAGATCTTGGGGGGGGGAACCAGCAGCATCCACCACCAAAATACAACTGATACTTTTCTCCCAAAGATTAGTCTCAAGGTTAGCTCCTTAAATCCAGTAACACCCAGCTGCAAACCATCTCCTCCACACCTCCACCCCTAATTACTTTCACCCATGAACTCCCACTTACAGATTACCAAACCCTCTAGAACTAATACTCACATTAACCCTTCCATCACCACCACCATCAACTGCAGAACATATGACATGGCCCTCCGCATTTGCTAGGGTTAGAGGAGCAAGATTCCTGCAAAAGTTTGAGAATGGCCACTTGTAAGCCCCATATTGTATGTCCAAGAAAGTCCTACACCACTGGAGAAATTACACTGTTTAGCTGGTATTGCACCATCTGACATCCGCCGGGATGTAGCAGCCAATAGCGAAAGGACCAAGGCAGTGGCATCTCCAGCTCGTCCCCTGTTTGGGTATCAGCCAGTACGTCAATGACTTAAATCAAGAAATAGTTTTCTAAGATCTACAGAGACACTCGCTGGAACACCTCAGGAAGCGAGAGTCCAAAAGTGGCAGGCTCAAACCCAGAACCTCAACCAATGGCTGATACCAAATGAGAGACTCCCCCCTGGGCACACAGAAAACTGGGCGACTTGGAAGGTGCTGAACAGACTGCGCTCTGGCACCACGAGATGCAGAGCCAACCTTCAGAAATGGGGCTACAAAGTGGAATCCACGACATGCGAGTGCGGAGAAGAACAAACTACAGACAATCTGCTGCAATGCAACCTGAGCCCTGCAACATGCACAATGGAGGACCTTCTTATAGTAACACCAGAGGCACTTCAAGTAGCCAGCTACTAGTCAAAGGACATTTAATCAACTACCAAGCTTGCAAACTTTGTGTTTTGTTTGTTTGTTTGTTTGTTAAAAATACAATACAACTGTTTGGCTTGCTCCTGACACGATAAATAAAATAAATCTCCCCAATTTCATAATGAGTGTTGAAACATTTTTTTTCATTGATCACATAGGACTATTGTCTACTGCAGAGTACAGAAGGGCATTGCTAACATTGCTAACATATGTCACATATCTGGCTCGTCTTTCAGTGTGATATACAACATCATATGTCAGCAATGTCCTCCAGGCAGGGGCGGCTCATCCATTATGCGAAGTAAGGGGTCACAGAACACTTTTTTTTGCCAGGGGCGTAGAGGCGCCTCTGTAAATGCCCCTCGTCCGCCACTTGAGGAGCACCCCCCTCAGCTCACAACAACCCTAGCAGTCTGGGGGGAGCCTCGGCTTTCTTGCCTCGCTGCTGAGTGATTCTCTTCCCAAAGGGGCCAGGCCCCTGAGCCTCGCCTAGCCCCTCTCATTCCTGCTCCGCCCGGCCACCGGGTGCGCAAGCAGAGCCGGCGCTCAATCGTTCTCCGCGTTCGATCCCTTCCCCATGACCGACTCCCTTTCCCAATCCCACGGCGCTCCACCCGCTTCCTCTCCTCTCCCCAATCCGCAGGTGGGCCAAGGGCCGGAGTCGCCGCGCCTGGCCCTCTTCGGGTCCAGAGGCATGTCTGAAGACCCCAGCGTGCGCACCAAAAGTCGCCTCTTCTCCTGACTTTCTCTTCAGCCATTGGGACCAAGAGAGAGAGAGAGAGAGAGAGATCCTCCGGCCGGAGATATCTCCCACCTCCGCTCCCTCCTTTGTTTTTGCAGCTACCTTCAGGAAAGGTGGGCATCTCCACCTCTCTCTCTCTCTCTCTCTCTCTCTCTCTTGGTCCCAATGGCTGAGGAGAAAGTCAGGAGAAGAGGTTATTTTTGGTGCACACGCTTGGTCTTCAGGCACGCCTCCGGACCCAAAGCGGGCCAGACAAGGGAGCAATTACCTAGGGCCGCCTCTGCCTCCAGGTAAGGAAAATCATGCGTATGTGTTTGTCACTATCTAGGAGCATCTTTGCAAAAAAAAAAGTGTTAAATTACACGTTTAGTTAGATCTTAATCTTTACATCCTAAACAGGTAACACTCCCGCCCCCATCTTCCTCAAGTTTGCTAAACTTGCACAAAACTGCACCCAAACCAGGTCAGCATGACAACCAATTCATCACAAATAAGAGCAGTGAGTTACTCCAAATGGGAATAAGAGATGAGAAGAGCCATATGAAGCCAGGGGCTTCAGAAATGTACGGTTTTGATCACTTGCTGCACGATCCTTGGAATGAAATGAATCTTTTCTATGTGTTTTCATATACTATGCATGCATATTTGGATGGTGCACATATTGTCCTTCTCTCCTTCTCTAGTTTGGATTTAATTCTTCTGGTTTGGATAGGGTTTCTGTAAGAGGGTTGTCTGGAAGCTGATTCAATATAATATTACTTCATTCTAGGCAGATGAAGGCTCTGTGATATAGTTACACCGCAACCAGCATTACCAACTCAGATTTGGCGTTGTAGATCAGCCAGAGGCTGATAGTTTATGTGATGATTTAGAGAGGATTGAGAGCTTTTCTGTGTCACAAAGTGATAAGTCCTCAAGTCTGGGAAATTCAGGTCTGGGAAATGATGGTTCTCTCTGTGAGAAAATTGTCTCAGAAAATGCAGGGCCTCAAGGCCAGTCAGAGGAGCCAGAAATAGCAGCAGCAGATAAGGAATCGAGTAAAGATCTGAGTGATAAGGAAGGTTCCCAGGGGAAACCACCTGTAGCCATAAAAAACAACAAAAGTCTTTGTGCTGTCGCACGCTGGGTCTATAGCAATTGGCTTTTGAACAGGACGTGCTCTTTGTGCCCAGCAGGAAGCCAGGGTGCCTTGGATGAGAGGTCCTATGGGTTTTCATATACAAAGTCTTTAGAGGCTTAAAAGTTTAACAAAGTTCTTTATTATTGCTTAGATCTTCAACAAACAATCTTAGATCTTCAGCAAATCAAACAAATGCTTCTTAACTTGTCTACAATGGACAGGCAACTTGCTTGGAGAACTATTTCTTTCCGTTACGAGGAAACCCCTTTTTAACCCTTCCCTGGGCAATCTGCTTTCTAGGCTTTGCTAGTGTGGGCTCTACTCCCGGCTCCAAAATGCTTCTTGGGTACCTGAGTAGACCTACCAGCCAAGGCTCTGAAGAATTTCCAGCTGGAGTCCTTAAGATTTTTCCCACGAAAGTTGTAGGTCTGTTTCTCTCACCCCAACAAGGATTGTGCTGTAAAGCTGTTCTCTTAAAAGCCTTTCTTTAGAGACTGTTCTTAAAGCTGTTAGGTTGTAAATTCCCCAGCCAGAGCTTTTGGGAATGTTTCCCCTGGATTTTGTAAGAAACGAAGCTTCTCTACAGGTAGAAAATTTTCACGGCCTGTAGCTGAGCTTCCAACTGTAAGACTGAACTAAAATGGTTCCCTTTCCCTCCTGAACCTGGAAAAAGGGCTTTTGTAAGAAAGCCCTTTTGTAAGAACCCCCCCCCCCCCCCAGATTTTGTAAGAAACGAAGCTTCTCTACAGGTAGAAAACTTTCACGTCCTGTAGCCAAGCTTCCAACTGTAAGACTGAACTAAAATGGTTTCATTTCCCTCCTGAACCAGGAAAAAAGGGCGGAACTAAAACTTAATGATGATAGACAGGTGGCTAGCCCCACAACTGCAGCCTAGCAGGAACCATCCAACTGCAAAATGCATGGCCAGAACAAGCACATGCAAATGCTCAAAGAATGAAAGGGAGTTTGGAGCTCCTGGTACAGCCGTACCAGCACAGTCTTCATTTACAAATCAGAGATGAAAATATATTTCATCAGTCAGAAAGAATACGTGGAAAAGTTGTGGAGAAAATTCACGGGAGAAGGAATGCTTTCATGGATGCCTATTAGACCACAAGTTGTTTACCTTACAGTCAGTTCAGGCAATGCTGCATTAGAGTAAGAAGCTAAGCCTGGGTTCTCTTCTTCCTGCTTCTCTGTTTTGTCTGGATTTAGTTTCAATTTGTTTTTCCTCATCCAGCCCATTACCTCCTCCAGACATTCAGAGGATGTTCCAGTTGATGAATACTCTTAGTTTGGGCGTTATGAAAAACCTTAGTTTGAATAAATTGTGGACATATAGTGCAAAGGTGACACGGAAAATTTCCAACTAAATTAGGTCTAATCCTCATTATTTAAGAATCATGGTTAATATCTGAGTGTACCAACATGTCCTTCAAGTTTTGTGTTCTTTTGTGTGTTATCATGGGAGGTTTTTCACAACCTGGTATGTCCCTTATGAATTGCCAATATTTTTTTTTACAGTTTTAATGGCCTGTCTAGAGAAATTGGTTAATGTCAAGGGCCAGACCAATCTGTCGTCAGTGGACACAGATTTGTCTGTCTGCAGAGTAGTGTGTGAAACTCTGATGATGGCATTATCAATAAGATGTCCTGGATAACCCTTGGCTATGAATTGATTTTTTACTGATGTTAAATTACATTCAAAATCTTTTTGCAGTGTACAATTACGTTTGATTCTCAGTATTTGAGAATAAGGTAAATTATTTTTTAAAGATAGCGAATGGAAGCTAGAATAATGAAGAGTTGAGTTTCGATCTGTTGGTTTTCGGTAATTATTAACCACTAGTCTACTGTTCAGTTTGGTAACCAAAACATCTAAGTACGGAATGCTATTTGGGTCAATATTAGGCTTGGGTAACCACGGAAAAATTTGGTTCTAAACTCGTTTTGTTTTTAGGGGGCCCTTGCGTTTCGTTTTTTTAAATAATTCTGAAATTTTCCTTTTAAAAATTTAAAAATTTCCGAAATTTCGTAAAATTACGAATCGATTGGTTAATGGCGGACACGATTGCGCAATATGCTAAAAAAATCCTCCAAATGGGACAGGGGGAACTTCTGAAGCTTCCCTCTCCCTCTGTTGTTGACTGTTGGTGTGATAAAACAAACAACAACTATAAAACTTGCACCAGACATGCGAAAATAATTACAAAATAATTACGAAACAATTACGAAACAATTACGAAACAATTACGAAATAAATTGAAAAAATTGTTTCGAATCTAATTTACGCCTCACACTATTCCTGCATGGCTCAATATTGGATCGTAAGCTAATTTAAATACGAATTAATAACGAATTACGAAATTAACGAACAAAACCACCCAAGCCTAGTCAATATGTCTAGTAAATTTAATGTCCGGGTGAATGGTGTTGACCCATAACAATAAATCATGTGCAGATTGTAGATGATTCATAATGATAAACACGTTATCAATGTACCTAACGTACTTGATCATGTGACTAAAGATGGGATTCTGTGTGGAGTTCAAAATGGATGGGTGTCAGAGGGGTCGGCAAAGACCATTTTATTTATTTATTTATTTATTTATTTAGAGTTTTTATAGCCCGGTCTTCTCGACCTCCGAGGAGGGACTCAGGCCAGCTAACAACATAACATTCAATACAATAAGAAAAAACAGTATAGATCATCAATATAAAATACAATAAAATACAATTCGTACAAGTTACAAAAAAGTCAGTTTGTCAGAGTGAATCACAAATTCATCGCCATCCGCCAGAAAGGTCAGCAGTTATTGACTCAGTCATCATTCTGCAAATGCATTATCCCAAAGCCATGTTTTTACCAGCTTTCTAAAAGTCAGGAGGGAAGAGGCAAATCTAATCTCCATTGGGAGGGAGTTCCAGACCCGAGGGGCCACCACCGAAAAGGCCCTGTCCCTCGTTCCCACCAAACGCAATTGCGAAAGAGGTGGGACTGAGAGCAGGGCCCCTCCAGAAGATCTTAACAACCTTGATGGTTCATAGGGGAGAATCCGTTCAGACAGGTAAATAGGGCCGGAGCCGTTTAGGGATTTATAGGTCAACACCAGCACTTTGAATTGTGCTCGGAAGCTGATTGGCAGCCAGTGGAGCTGGCGCAACAGAGGAGTAGTATGCTCCCTGTACCCCGCTCCCGTTAGTAGTCTGGCTGCCACTCATTGGACTAGTTGTAGCTTCCGAGCAGTCTTCAGCGGCAACCCCACGTAGAGAGCGTTGCAGTAGTCTATACGGGATGTAACCAGAGCATGTACCATCGTGGCCAAGTCAGACTTCCCAAGGTACGGGACACAGTATTTTCTGTTGGTCATGGGAGTTCTGTCTGCCAAGTTTGGTTCAATTCCATTGTTGGTGGAGCTCAGAATGCTTTTTGATTGTAGATGAACTATAAATACCGGCAACTACAACTCCCAAATGACAAAATCAACCCCCCCCCCCCAATCCTCACCAGTATTCAAATATGGACATTATCAGGTATTTGTGCCAAATTTGGTCTAGTGAATGGAAATACATCCTGCATATCAAATATTTACATTACAATGCATTACAGTAGCAAAATTGCAGTTGTGAAGTAGTGTTGCAGCATGATAGGAGAGATAATATCAAGAGAGATCCTTTCCGGAGATAGAAAATAACGTTTATTTCCAGCTGGGACCCTGGAGTGGAGCTGTGTCCAAAAGCAACCAGAGTGCCCGATAAAGGCATTGACTGCCTTTTATATACTTCAAATGCAGGCAAACAAAGAAACATGCTTCTACGTACATTGACATCATTCACTGCATCACTTTAGCATCACAGAAATACCAAATTCTATCTTCCAACATACAAAAGGCATGTCTCTGTATTTCTTTCTAAAGAGCAGCATACAACTTACAGCTTACATTCATCAATCAAGGGGCCTACTTTGACTTGTCAGGAGGGAGGCAGATTTGCTCCTTACTTATCTCTGTTACTACTATGATGGGCTTATCTCCCCTCTTACTGGAATGTTCATCCCCCTCCTGCCCATGCCTTGGACACAGATCTCCTTCAGCATTCTTTCTAATACTGTGCTGGTACGGCTGTACCAGGAGCTCCATTTTTTTTCTTTTCTATTGAGTGTTTGCTTGTATTCCGAAGTTCCCTGCATTTTGCAATAAGGTGGCTTCCCTTGGTTTGCAATATTAGGGCCAATGACCCATCAATTATCATTATGTTCTTTAGTTCCGCCCCTTTCCCTAGGGTTCAGGAAGGAAAGGGAGCCATTTTAGCTCTGTCTTACAGTTGAAAGCTTAGCTACAGGACGTGAATCAGCTCCACCTGTAGAGAACCTTCGTTTCACCAATTCCAGGGGAAAATTCCAAGGGAAAACAGTTCCAAAGGACTCCAGCTAGAGAATCTACAAAGCCTTCACTGGTAGGTCTGCTCGGGACCCAAGAAGCAGTTTGGAGCCGGAAGTAGAGCCCACACCAGCAAAGTTTAGAAAGTAGAAACTTGTTCCTCCTTCTTCTAGTAACAAATAGCCTATTATTTTCAAGAAGGGGTTAAAAAAGGTTTTCCTCTTAAAGAAAAGAAACAGTTCACGAAGCCAGTTGCCTGCCCCTTGTGGACAAGATTAAGAAAGCCATCAGTTGATTCAAAGCCCTGAAGTATTTGTTTGACCTGTTGAAGATCTGAGAAGTATTTGATTGTTTGTTGAAGACTTAAGCAATAATAAAGGACTTTGTTAAACTTTTCAAACTTCTAAAGACTCTGTATAGGAAAATCCATAGGGCCTCTCACTCGAGGCACCCCGGCTTCCCGCTGGGCACAAAGAGCACGTCCTGTTCAAAAGCCAACTGCTGTAGGCCCAGAGCATGACAGCACAAATACACAGAGAGAATTATTTTTCTATACATTTCAGTGCTTGTAAAGTACATACAGTTTATACATAAATAAATATATATTTTTCCAATATCTCCCCATCAGTAACAACAAAAATAATTTTACGGTTGGGGATCACCACAACATGAGGAACTCCATTAGGAAGGTTAAGAAACACTAATCATCCACAAAGACGACTATACCAGTCTCAACTCCCTACAATTTTCGCTACAATACCTTACTAGAAGTGCGGAAGCATTGTGGGGAAAGACAGAATTGAACTCAGGAGGAGTATAGGTTATATTGCCCATGGAAATGAGCCTTTGCTCCATTTTACTGGCAGTTTGTTATTTGGGAAGAACAGATTTTTGCAACAGCTAAGACCATGGCATCACTAATAGACCCCAAAGGCTTTTTTAATGTTATCTTACTATCTGTGCCCTGCCACGCGTTGCTGTGGCCTATAGTAAGAATTTTCGAAGTAGAGGTAGATATCTGGACTATTATGAAGGAGAGGTACCTACCTATTCCTTCCCTCCTTTTTCTTCCCCTTCCCCTTTCTCTCCTTTCTTCCTTCTCTATCTCTTTCTTTTATTCCTTTTTTCGCTCTTTGGTTTCATCCTTCCTTCTCTCTTTCCTTCCTTCCTTCCCTCCCCCTTTCTCTACTTCTTCCTTTGTCTCCTTTCTTCCCTCCCTGTTTCCTTCCTTCTTTTACTTTTTTATTTCCTTTTCTCCTTCCTTCTTTCTTTACTTCTTTCCTGCATTTCCCTCCATTTTTCTTTCCTTTCTACTTTCTCTTCTTCCTTCCTATGGTACTTCTTGCTTTCCTTCCTTCTCTCCTTCTTTCCCTCTTTCCTTCCCTCCTTCCTTTTTTCCCTCCCTCCTTCTCTCTTTCCTTCCTTCCCCCTTTCCCTCCTTCATTCCTTCCCTTTTTCCCTCCCTCCTTTCTTCTCTTCTTCCTTCCTGTCTGTTCTCCCCCAATACCATGGTAGAGTCCCTTCTAATTCTATTCTATGAGTCTATTTAATATAGTAATATATAGTAGTTTATTTATTTATTTATTTATTTACTTTACTTTACTTTACTTGTATACCGCCGTTTCTCAGCCTAACCGGCGACTCAACGCGGTTTACAACAGGATAAAATCAGTCAACAATATACAATTCAAAACAAAAGAGCATAGTATACAATATTACACAACAGCAACAACCCAATGCGTCTCATAACTAGAGTCGAGATCCAAAATTCGTCGTCCATATTTCAGTCCCTGTGATCGTCACATTCATTGCACTGATTAACCAAAGGCCTGTTCGCACATTCAAGTTTTTAATCTTCTACGGAACACCATTAGCGAGGGAGCTGATCTTACCTCCATGGGAAGGGCGTTCCACAGCCGAGGGGCCACCACAGAGAAGGCCCTGTCTCTCGTCCCCGCCAGCCGCACCTGTGAAGCAGGCGGGATAGAGAGCAGGGCCTCCCCAGAAGATCTCAGGGTCCTGGCGGGCTGATAGGTAGAGATACATTATATTATATAGTTACATTATATTATATAGTAGTATATGTAACAATAATATATATAATATAATATGTATGTATTATATAGCAATATATATATATAATAGTAATATATAAAGTATTGTAATTATACACACACACCAACCAGTGATCCAACATCATCCATCTGTGTGTGTGTGTGTGTGTGTGTGTGTGTGCATGTGTCTACACTGCCATATTATCCAGTCCTAAGTAGATAATCTGGATTTTACATGGCAGTGTGGAAGGGGTGACTTTGGGTGCATCTACACTGTAGTTTTAATAAAGGAGGATGAAGCTGGTGAGGGGAGGAGAAAAAGGAAGGGAAGAAAGGGAGGGAAGGAGAAGGAAGGGAAGCAGAGAAAGGGAGGGAGGGTAGGAGGGGGTTGGACCGGATGGCCTTTAGGGCTCTCTTTCAACTGGTTGGCCATCCATTATGAGGGCTTTGATCGTGTCTTCCTTTACTGCCAAATGAGGTTGGGCTGGATGGTCTTTAGGGCTCATTTCCAAGCAATGTCAGTTTTGTGTGTCCCTATTACCCCCATCATGGCACCTTCCTCCCAGCATGTGGGTGAGGCGGAGGGGGCAGGGGAGGTGTGTTGTTATCTTCCTTTTTTGAATTTAAAGGTGTTTTGTGGGTTTTTTTTCAGTGATGGTGACTCCTTGGATTGTGAGGAGTTTTATTGCCAAATTTAGGGTCATTTGGCCCTGTAGTTTTTTTGTTTTTAAGCCACTCATTATGCACAGAGCATTTTTATATATATAGATTGCTTTTTGGAAAAGCATCTGCATTCACAGTAGGACCTTCTCTCCCCACTTCGGCCCCTTTTAGTAAAGGAGCTGAATCTGCCTTTTATCCAAGCTGGATGCAGCACAAGGCGGGTTGGATCCCGGTTCCCAAGAGGGCTGCAGCACTGAGAAGGAGCTGCGGCGTTTTAATGGATTTCTCATGTTGCCTCTTTACTCTCAGACTTTATGCATAAATAGCGATAAGCGCAAGGCCCCAAATCAATACGAGGGTAGTTTGTACTTACATATTCCCAAATTGTACACCTAGGGCACATCAGAGACCTTTGAAAACAAAACGTTCCTTGAATGTACGAAAATGAGCACATCAGCAAGAAGTTTGGGCTGGAACATTTCTCCTTGATGGGTTAGTTTTCTACTTGCGGTAACCTTGTTCCTCCTTCTCCTAGTAACAAATAGCCCATTATTTTCCATTTCTGACAACATATTATTATTATCCAAAATTATATACTGTGTTCAGGGCACATACCTTTGGGAGAGAAAGTGCATAAATATCCAAAATTACATATTGTGTTCAGGTTGTATACTGATCAGTACGTGTGAAAGAGCAGTACGTGTGAAAAAGATCTTGGAGTCCTCGTGGACAACAAGTTAAACATGAGCCAACAATGTGATGTGGCGGCAAAAAAAACCAATGGGATTTTGGCCTGCATCAATAGGAGCATAGTGTCTAGATCTAAGGAAGTAATGCTACCCCTCTATTCTGCTTTGGTTAGACCACACCTGGAATATTGTGTCCAATTCTGGGCACCACAATTCAAGAGAGATATTGACAAGCTGGAATGTGTCCAGAGGAGGGCAACTAAAATGATAAAAGGTCTGGAGAACAAGCCCTATGAGGAGCGGCTTAACGAGCTGGGCATTTTTAGCCTGAAGAAGAGAAGGCTGAGAGGGGATATGATAGCCATGTATAAATATGTGAGAGGAAGCCACAGGGAGGAGGGAGCAAGTTTGTTTTCTGCTTCCTTGGAGACTAGGACGCGGAACAATGGCTTCAAACTACAAGAGAGGAGATTCCATCTGAACATGAGGAAGAACTTCCTGACTGTGAGAGCCGTTCAGCAGTGGAACTCTCTGCCCCGGAGTGTGGTGGAGGCTCCTTCTTTGGAAGCTTTTAAACAGAGGCTGGATGGCCATCTGTCAGGGGTGATTTGAATGCAATATTCCTGCTTCTTGGCAGGGGGTTGGACTGGATGGCCCATGAGGTCTCTTCCAACTCTTTGATTCTATGATTCTATGATCAGGAGGGAGAGGATTAAAAGGTAAAGGTTGTCCCCTGACATTAAGTCCAGTCATGTCTGATTCTGGGGTGTGGTGCTCCTCTCCATTTCTAAGCCGAAGAGCCAGCGTTGTCCATAGACACCTCCAAGGTCATGTGGCCAGCATGACCGCATGGAGCGCCGTTACCTTCCCGCCGGAGCGGTACCTATTGATCTACTCACATTTGCATGTTTTCGAACTCCTAGGTTGGCAGAAGCGGGAGAGGATTAATTATTATTATTATTATTATTATTATTATTATTATTATTTGTTCTGTTGTGCGCTGGGCCTGTAAAGAATTTCCTTTAAAATAGGACATGCAACCTTTGCCCAGCGGGAAGCCAGGGGCCCCCAAAGAGAAGTTCTCAGGGATTTTCCAGAAGTGATGGTCTTTATAATCTTTGTTAATGCAACAAAGTCTTTATTATGGAACTAACAACAAATCTTCAATGGTTCAAACAACACTTCAAGGCTTTCTTAGTCTAGTCCTCAATGGATTGGCACCTGACTTTGATTAATTAAACTTTCTCTGTAGGAAAAACCCTTTTTAACTTCTCCCAGACTGACTGTAATCTAAGTCTTACTGATGTGGGCTCCACTACCGGGTCGAACTGCGTCTTGAGCGCCGAGTGGACCTACCAGTAAGGGCAGTAGATTCTCCAGCTGGAGTTCTTTGGTCTTCCAAACTGTTTACCCTCTGAAATTCCTCAAAGTTTTAGGGTTGTTTCCCTGGAAATCTTTGGAGATCTTTGGATGTTCTTAAGACTGTTCTCCCCCGGAAAGTCTTAAGGGTGGAAGCTTTTGTACAGGAGAAGCTTGTACACGTCCTCTACATTAGCTTTCCTTACTGAGACTAACTAAAAATGGCTCCCTTCCCTTCCCAATTGCCCTGAGCAAGGGGCAGAACCAAAACTTAATGATGATGGACAGGTGACTTGCCCTACAATTGCAACCAAAGGAAGCCACCTTTCTGCAGAGTCCCTGAAACCTTGGACTGCAAGCAAACATTGAATACAAAGCAAATAAAGTTGGAGCTCCTGGTACAGCCGTACCAGCATATTATTATTATTATTATTATTATTATTATTATTATTATTATTATGTTGTTGTTGTTGTTGTTGTTGTTGTTGTTGTTGTTATTTGATGCACAACAAGATTGGTACACAGCAAACAAGATCATTATGATGGCTGTTGTATTGGATCACACTTCAGACACTTCCCAAGTGTCTAGGACCGTGTGATGTATCAGCGAGTAATGCATGTATAGGGTTACAGCCTGTGTTGGACGGGGTTACACTCCCCCTGAAGACGCAGGTTCGCAGCTTGGGTGTGATCCTGGACTCTTCGCTAAGCTTGGAACCCCAAGTTTCGGCGGTGTCCAGGGGAGCATTTGCACAATTAAAACTTGTGCGCCAGCTGCGCCCGTACCTTGGGAAGTCTGATTTGGCCACGGTAGTCCACGCTCTGGTTACATCCCGGATTGATTACTGCAACACGCTCTACGTGGGGTTGCCCTTGAAGACTGCCCGGAAGCTTCAGATGGTCCAGCGCTCAGCAGCCAGGTTGCTAACGGGAGCGGCACTCAGGGAGCATACCATTCCTCTGCTGAGCCAGCTCCACTGGCTGCCAATCTGCTACCGGGCACAATTCAAGGTGCTGGCTTTAGCCTATAAAGCCCTAAACAGTTCTGGCCCCGCTTACCTCTCCGAACGCATCTCCACCTATGAACTGACTAGAACATTAAGATCATCTGGGGAGGCCCTGCTCTCGATCCCGCCTGCGTCACAGGCGCGCTTGGCAGGGACGAGAGACAGGGCCTTCTCAGTGGTGGCCCCTCGGCTATGGAATGCCTTGCCGGCAGACATCAGACAGGCACCTTCGTTGCTGACGTTTCGGAGAATGGTCAAGACCTGGCTTTATGAACAAGCGTTTGGCTAAGCAATGCAACCAATCAAGGAAGACGGTAAATGGAACATAGGAACGGCACAAGGACTATGAGAACGGATCTGATTTCAACTGAGGCGTTATATATGTTGTTGTTGATTTGTCTTGTCTGATTGTTAATTGTTGTGGATCGATGTTGTTGATCCCGTTTGTTGCATTGTTATGTTTTAATTGCACTGTAAACCGCATTGAGTCGCCTGTTAAGGGCTGAAAAATGCGGTATAGAAATGAAGCAAATAAATAAAATAAATAAATGCAGATCCGAGTAGGGTGGCCTTTTGTAGCTGATAGTCCATTACTTCCAAGTTCTAATTGCAAATAGCCCAATACTTCCCGTTACAAATGGCCCATTCTTTCCAAGTTCCAATTACACATAGCCCATTACTTCCAAATTCTACGTCAGTCCATTCATTTCCTTATCTTTTGCATTTGCTTCTCTGGGTTTTTCAATTTTTTATTTCATTGTATGAGAAATATAATTTGTGTGTCTGTTCCATTTTATCTCAGCGCTGATTAATTACCCAACAGTTGGCCATCCAAATTTTCCCGGGAAGGCATCCTAAAATACATTATTAGTTCTGTCAAGTACAATATGAAAAGACGACAAAGCGGAGAGTGAGGAATATATTGGCGAAATGTTCTATAGCTCATTGAGGTGCCATCTCCATGTTTCTTAGGAACTTAATTTTCTCCGCGATCTCCTATTTTCTGCCTTCCCAATTTCCTGTTAATCGGTTTTCTGAAGCGGTGTTTCCTGGGTAGCAGTGAACTATATTTAATAATTTAGGCCATCGTATTGCAAGAAAGCCCAAACACGTTCCCTTGTCAGGATTCCAAAAGTTGATTTGCAAAGAATTTGACTCACTGTCTGAGTATTTCAATTTATGAATCTAATACATTTAATCATTTCTTTCTAAAAGAGGATTAACATTCCTCCGTTAATCTGCAAAAGAAAACAATAAAGAAATAATTAGTAGCGATAATCACGGTTAAAGTCTGATTATGCATGAAATTGGGTTTATCTGGATGCTAATGGATTTCAGATGCAAAGAGATCATGGCAAAATATCTAAGATGGTAGAAAGCAAGCACGTGGCAAAGAGGGAGTGCACATACATGCTACTCCCATTTTTCACTCCAGGAAGGAAATAACTCAGCTGTCTCTCTAGGAACAAATCTCTACTTTCTTAACCCCCCCCCCCCCCAAGTGGGCTATGCAGTGAACACATGTGCACTAGAACTGTATTTTTCACACAACGGAGTTACATTCAATGCATTCCTATCTAATACATCATTTTATCTACCTGACATGTTACAGATATATACACTAGCTGTCCCCTGCCACACGTTGCTGTGGCCCAGTCTGTGAATATGTGTTTTGTGTGTGTATATATTTGTGTATATGTGTGTTTGCATACATTTATATGTGGTTTTGTGCGTGTGTTGTAATTTTTCTTTTTTGGCTTTTCCAGTCTCTTCTGCTGTGTTTTTCAGTGTTTTTATGAGTGATGGTTATTCGTTGGCCTGATAGGTGTATTGTGTCCAAATTTGGTGTCAATTCGTCCAGTGATTTTTTAGTCCTGTGTGCCATATTTGGTTCAATTCCATAATTGGTGGAGTTCAGAAGGGTCTTTGATTATAGGTGAAGTATAAATCCCAGCAATGACAACTCCCAAATGACAAAATGAGTCGCCCTCGGGCTGAGAATTGCGGTATATAAGCATAGTAAATAAATAAATAAAATCAAAATTTTTGAGTGAAGGACATACATTGGGTTGTTAGGTGTATCCTGTCCAAATTTGGTGTCAATTCCCCCAGTGGTTTTTGAGTTCCGTTAATCCCACAAACTAACATTACATTTTTATTTATATAGACTAGCCATCCCTTACCACGCGTTGCTGTGGCCCACATGGGGGTTCTGTGTGAGAGGTTTGGCCCAATTCTATCGTTGGTGGGGTTCAGAATGCTCTGTGATTGTAGGTGAACTATAAATCCCAGCAACTACAACTCCCAAATGTCAAGGTTTGTTTCCCCCAAACCCCACCGGTGGTCACATTTGGGCATATTGAGTATTCGTGTAGAGTTTGGTCCAGATCCATCATTGTTTAAGTCCAGAGTGATCTTTGGATGTAGGTGAACTACAACTCCAAAACCAAAGGACACTGCCCACCAAACCCTTCCAGTATTTTCTGTTGGTCATGGGAGAACTGTGTGCCAAGTTCGGTTCAATTCCATCGTTGGTGGGGTTCAGAATGTTCTTTGATTGTAGGTGAACTATAAATCCCAGCAACTACAACTCCCAAATGAGGAAATCAATTTTTTGAGTGAAGGACATACATTGGGTTGTTAGGTGTAGGCTGTCCAAATTTGGTGTCAATTCATCCAGCGGTTTTTGAATTCTGTTAAACCCACAAACGAACATTACATTTTTATGTATATAAATTAGAATTTCTGACCAGAGTGAACACTGATATAACTCATTGATCTGCATATAGCTGTTAAACATCAGTTTTCAGCATCTTGAGATTCATCTTACCCAATTTTTTATTTTCTTTTAATTCATTTTGGCATTTCAGTGAGGACAACTGGAATATAAATTTACTCAATAGGAACTTGGCATGTCAATGTTTTCATAAGATCCATTGATTCAACGGACCTATTTAACTATTGCATTTTGGACCTTGATCCATTCAGAGCTTGGAGGGAGACTCTATTATAATTTGCAATGCCCCAACAGCAGAATGTGAGTGTAGAAGTAATAGAATAACAGTGTCTATATATATATAATTCATAAACTCATTTCCTGTGAGGGTTTGAACAGACAGACAAAATCGCCCTCTTTCTCGGATTAATTTTGACATTGTGATATTAAAAATGCACTGTGTTAAAATGGAAGATAATGATCTTTTTCAGTTCTGTTCATTGCGCCTGGGGAAGTATAGGTGTGTGGGGGGGAGAGGCAGATGAGAGGTGTATTAGAAGATCTTTGGGAAGCAGGAAATTGGGTTGTTGTAGGTTTTTTCAGGCTGTATGGCCATGTCCTAGAGGCATTCTCTCCTGACGTTTCGCCTGCATCTATGGCAAGCATCCTCAGAGGTTGTGAGAAGGAAATTATTGGCTCCATGTGGACATTGCTGACCAATGGAGGGTACAATGAGTCTCCTTGTGGAAAGAAAAAGCAAGGTATAAATAAACACAATAATACTATTACTACTACTACTACTACTAATAATAATAATAATAATAATCCCAGGCGACAACAGGATTGAAGAGAAACAACTGGAAAAGCGGACACAATATGAGGATTGTGATGGCGCGAGTGGTGCCACCTATATGTAGAACCGTTAGTTGCAAGATTTAAACTGTTGTATCATGCTTAATCCTGCCTTTTTACCCTGCCTATGTATAGTTGGATTGATTGGTTATTTATAGCTGTCAATCAATGTTGTTTGCACCAGTTGAATTGCTTTCTCAGCTCAAGTGTTTGGCTCCACCTCTTCCTGGAGGAGGGGAGTGCTTCCCTTTTTCATTCCACCATCAGATTTTCTACCAGATGGAAGTGAGTAAGAGACTTGGCTCTAAAAGCCCCTGATTAAGTTACCTCTCAGCACCAATTCTGAGGTTTTTACCCTTGAGACTTATGCTTCATGTTCAGATCAACCTGAATGACGTTGGGAAGTCTCAAGCGCCTTCAAACCAATTCTTTTGGCACCAGGGGAAGGCCTTGTCCCTTCAGATATAGGCCATTTGAATTGGGGTTGTGAGTATTCCGATATTCACAGCCATTGAGGAAGGAGGAAACTTGGAAAAGCTTCTCAGCTGCAAACTCTTTGGACCCAAGGCAAATAGAGACTATGATGTATATTTTCCTTCACCCCTTTGAAACTTCTAGCTTATTGCCTTAAAAAGATAACTCTTTGTGAACAATAAAACTTATTTTGAGTTATCTACAGTGTTTGGGTCTTTGAGAGTTCCAGTTTCCTAAAGGAGGGCAAGAAGCAATCCCCTGGGGGAAAGATGTCACGACCATGCCTCTTTCACTAAGAGTTATAGCCCCCAGGCGTGACGGCACAAGGATTTAAAGATTGAACTGCAAACGCTCTGGCACAAACCAGTAAAAGCGGTCCCAGTGGTGATCGGCACACTGGGTGGAGTGCCTAAAGACCTTGGCCTGCACTTAAACACAATCAGTGCTGACAAAATTACCATCTGCCAGCTGCAGAAGGCCACCTTACTGGGATCTGGATGCTTTATTCGCTGATACATCACACAGTCCTAGACACTTGGAAAGTGTCCGACGTATGATCCAATACAACAGCCAGCAGAGTGATCTTGTCTGCTGTGGACTCATCTTGTTGTGTTTCTAATAATAATAATAATAATAATAATAATAATAATAATAATAATAATAAAATACCCTTACCTTCCTTGCAATGTATCAGTAACACTCGGCCAGGTAAGCTTCCACAGCCAAGTAGGGATTTGAAACTTGGGGTGCATTTACACTGTCCATTTAATGCAATTTGAAGTCAGCTCCAAAGTGCGACAACTATAAATGCGCTGCAGCAAAGTTTGAGATAAGCAAAGTTGGGGAATATTCCTTTGACCTTTGCAGCCCGAAATACAGTTGCATCTGTCAAGTAGGAAATTTAGGTACCTGGTTTGTTGTAGGTTTTTCTGGGTTATATGGCCATGTTCTATTTATTTATTTATTTATTTATTTACTTTGTTTATAGTCCGCTGTTCTCAGCCCGAGGGCGACTCACAGCAGTGTACAACACGAAAGCAACAAAATTCAAAGCACGATAAAAACAATTCACAACATTATAGAAAAAACAGTAACATCATTTCTACAAAAACCATTCCGTGTCGTCTCATCGTCCAAACCACAATCCTATGTCGTATTCCATTATTCCGTTCCTATAGTCATTACCGATCATTGCACTTCTTGTTTGAATGCCTTCTTAAACAACCAGGTTTTTAATTTCCTGCGGAAAATTATTAGAGAGGGGGCCAGTCTGATGTCCATAGGAAGGGTGTTCCACAGCCGAGGAGCCACCACCGAGAAGGCCCTATCTCTCGTCCCCGCCAGCCGTGCTTGTGAAGCTGGCGGGATCAAAAGCAGGGCCTCCCCGGAAGATCTCAAAGTCCTGGTGGGCTCGTAGGTTAAGATGCGGTCGGATAGGTATCTTGGGCCGGAACCGTTTAAGGCTTTATAGGCCAACGCCAGCACCTTGAATTGGGCCCGGTAGCAAATCGGCAGCCAGTGGAGCTGGTACAACAAGGGGGTGGTATGCTCCCTGTGTTCGGCTCCTGTTAGTATCATGGCTGCAGCACGTTGGACCAATTGTAGCTTCCGGGCCGTCTTCAAAGGCAACCCCACGTAGAGAGCGTTGCAGTAGTCTAAACGGGATGTAACCAGAGCGTGGACTACCGTGGCCAAGTCAGACTTCCCAAGGTACGGGAGCAGCTGGTGCACGAGCCTTAACTGTGCAAATGCTCCCCTGGTCACCGCCAAAACCTGGGGCTCCAGGCTCAGTGATGAATCCTCAGAAGTAGTGAGGATGTTTGCCATAGATGCAGGTGAAACGTCAGGAGAAAATTCCTCTAGAACATGGCCATATAACCCGGAAAAACCTACAACAACCCAGCGATTCCAGCCATGAAAGCCTTCGACAATACAATTTAGGTATCGCTTATGCGAGGAGGCTAATTTACGATGCCATAAAAATCTCCAGCAAGCATACAAAGAATGAGGAAGTACTTCATTAGTGTCACAAATGGACGGTGAAGTGACAGCTCCCCTGGTGGCCAGAATACCCTCATGAAAATGCTGGAATGTTAAATGGCCTCTGTGTGTCTGTCTATATATGTTGTGTGTCTGTGGCATTGAATGTACATTGTAATCTGGCCTGAGTCCCCTGTGGGGTGAGAAGGGCAGAATATAAATACTGTAAATCAGTGGTTCTCAACCTTTCTAACACCGTGACCCCTAAATATGCTTCCTCGTGTTGTGGTGACCCCCAACCATAAAATTATTTTCGTTGCTCCTTTATAACTGTAATTTTGCTACTGTTACGAATCGTAATGTAAATATGTGATATGCAGGATGCATTTTCATTGTTACAAATTCAACATAATTAAAGCATTGTGATTAATCAGAAAAACATATGTTTGGGGGAGTATGGAAAACAGAGGATGGGATTTGCAGTACCTTCAACCGATTCAGCTCTGACTTCCACAGACCACAGAGACCTCCACAAAGAACTCCCATGTCAAACAAAAATACTGGAGGGGTTTGGGAGGAATTGACAGTGATTTAGGGGAGATGTAGTTCACCTACATCTGGAGAGCATTGTGAACCCAAACTACTATGGATCTGGACCAAACGTGGCACAAATACTCAATATGCCCAAATTTGAACACTGGTGGAGTTTGGGGAAAATAGACCCTGACATTTGGAAATTGCAGTTGCTTGGATGTATAGTTCACCTGCCATCAAAGAGCATTCTGAACTTCACCAACAATTGAATTGAACTAAACTTGGCACACAAGACTCCCATGACCAACAGAAAATACTGGAGACATTTGGGGAAAATAGACCCTGACATTTCGGAGTTGCAGTTGCTTGGGAATATAGCTCCCCTGTCATTAAAGAGCATTCTGAACTCCGGCAATCATGGAATTGATCCAAACCTGGCATACAGAACTCCCATGACCAACATAAAATATTGGAGAAGTTTGCGGAAAATATACATACCTTGACATTTGGGAGTTGCTGTTGCTTGGTGCATTCTGGAGTCTGGGCGGGAGCGCGATCGAGACGAGGGAGGCCTTGTGCTGACCTGGAAAGCCGGCAGCCATTTTGAGGAGGCGGAGGGGGCGTCGCCAACAGAGGCACCTTCGCGACCCCCAGAAAATGGCCCAATGACCCCCCTGGGGGTCGCGACCCCCAGGTTGAGAACTGCTGCTGTAAATAAATAAATAAATAAATAAATAGTCTTTTCAAAATTAGATACTGTGTTGCTGTTTTCCGCCTTTCGTTGTCTTACAATTGTTATTGACATCCAAAATTGTTCCTCAATGTTTCTGTCTTTTGGTGTTCATTTTCTTTTGTAATTATAACAAACAAATTACACCGATGGACCCAAAGTTCTACTTCCAGGGTGCCGTAAAGTTATTATGCCGTCGGTGGAGCAAAATAAATGAGGAATTCAAGCTCTAGGCAACGTAGTCGAAAGTGCAGAAGTCGTATTGGCCATTTACCGCTAATAAAACTTTAATTACTTTCCTAATGAACATTAGTACCTGAGGACTGTTCTCTAACCCATCTGGCTTTGCCTTCTTCCTCCCGGCCTTGATCCATTCTCTAATGTTTCACTTGATCATCCAAAAGGAAAATCACGCTGTGATTGATCGAAGTTTAAAAATAACCCAGCAGGCACCAGCAAGTGACTAATTGCAGATCTAATTTTATAGCGGCGCATTCAGAAAATTGCTTGATTAGAATTTAAGTGCCTTAATTTTTTATTAGATTTGAGATGAAGCAGACTTTTTTTTTTTTGAGTGGCGGGGTTTTCAGCATCTTGGCATGCCAGCTGGAGACATGGCATCTACATCGTAGAATGATTGTGGTTTGACACCACTTTAACTCTCGTGGTGAAAGGGTCTTTGAGCGAAATTTGCAAATACTAAGCAAGGGGCTTTGAAGGAAATTAACAACAAAAAAAGAGCAATACAGAAGAAAATGTTTTTAAGAAACAAGATGTGACATGTAGAGGTACACAGGATGTTGTGTTGTGGTTAACTTCAAAGGTTGTGGTAAAGTGCAGAGTCTGCATGTACAAGAAGGTACTTTCCATCAAAAGGTCAAGGGAGAGGGGCTGGAAAGAGAGTACTTTCCATGACAAAAAAAATGTTCTTGTTTACTTGAGGTTATATAACGGTGGTCAAAAGCCAAGGGAGCATGGCAGTCAGTTGAAGGGTAGCATCTGCACATGCTACCAGGCTGTCCGTCTTCTTCATGAAGAAATTAAAAATAAACCTTGTTTTTTTATCTCTTTTGGGACTGTCTCCTTCCTTACGTGTTCCCGTGAATGCACAAACCTAAGAAGACCCAATTTAGGGTCTCTAACAGTGGGTCAATGCTATGGAATCACAAGAGTTGTAGTTTTTGGTCTTGAGCCTTCTCAGCCAAAGAAGGCTGGGTCCTCACCAAACTGCAAATCCAAGGATTCCATAGCATTGAGCCAAGGCTTTTCAAGTCGGGTCAAGCTGCTGTTGTAGATCAACCTGAGGCTGATGGTTTAACTGATGATTTAGAGAGGATTGTGGGCTTTCTTGTAGCACAAAGTGATGAGCCCTCAAGTCTGGGAAATTCAAGTCTGGGAAATAATGGTTTTCTTTGTGAGGAAGTACAAGGCCTCAATGTCATGCAGTTGATGGTGCTTGGTGATGGAAGGGTTAATGTAAGTATTTTAATTCTAAAGGGTTGAGTAATCTGTAAGTAAGAGTTCATGGGTGAAAGCAATTAAGGGTGGAGGTATGCAAGAGATAGGTTGCAGCTGGGTGTTTGTGGATATAAGGAGCGAGCCTTGGAAATGATCTTCGGGAGAAAAGTATTCTCATATTTTGGTGGTGGATGCTGCTGGATTTCCCCCCGGGTCTGTTGGATTTTCGGTATCCTGACCTGTCTCCTGCAATCTTGAACCTTGAACCTTTGGACTGGCTTTTGACTACAGTATAGACTCTTGATCCCTGGAGTTTGTTTATTGAACTCTCGGCGTTTGACCACTGGACTGGACCCTTTGACTACAGTGTAGCTTTTGCTATCAGTTTTTGTTTATTCTGTGGCTGTGTGCTATCTTTATGTTTTATATTTTGGTCTATTAAAACAGTCAGTAAGTGCTGTTTTAATTAAACTGTTTGATAAAACTGGGAGTTTGGTTCATCTCTACCTAAAATAGGCAGAGCCCTGGAAACGTGACACTCAAAATCATTCAAGGGAGCAAAGCACATCAGCAAAGCACTCCAGCAAAAGCATGCGGGGAATGTGGAAGTACTTCATCAGCATCGCAGATGGACGATGAAAGCGACAGCTCCCCTGGTGGCCAGAAAAGTTAAATAGCCTCTGACTGTCTGTCTATATCTATTGTGTGTCTTTGGCATTGAATGTTTGCCATATATGTGTACACTGTAATCCGCCCTGAGTCCCCTGTGGGGTGAGAAGGGCAGAATATAAATACTGCAAATAAATAAATAAAGGGAGTCAGAAGTAGCAACAGCAGATAAGGAATCGAGTGACGAGCTGAGTGATATGGAGGATTCCCAGGGGAAACCACCTGTAGTCTTCGTTTACAGGTCAGAGCAGAAAATAGAGTGCGTCATTCAGAAAGATTATGTGGGAAAGTTGTGGAGAAAATTCATGGGAAATGGAATGATTTCATGGGTGTCTATTGAACAGCAAGTTGTTTACTTTAGGTCACTTCAGGCAACGTAGTGTTAGTGTGAGAAGCTCAGCCTGAGTTCTCTGATTCTTGGTTCAAGTCAAGCCTTGGTTTTGGATTTAACATATCCTGGAAGGTTTCTTTGTTTATCTTCATGTACTCCGATTCAAGTTTTTACTAGTTATTCCTGCTTGCTTATGGGCTCATGCTGTATCTGTAATTTCTGGTTGTTCCTGGTCTTTGTCACCTCCAGAACTTTGTGAGACATTTGGAGTACTGTTTGGTTATCACCTCTTGCTAAACCTTTTTGGATTATACATCTTCCTTTCTTATTCTTGACTTTTATATGCCTTTTACGTATTTTTGCAATAAACTGTTTGCTGATATTCCTGACTCTTGTGTGATGCGGTGGTCTTAGGTGTTTCCAGGCCTGGGGTGCAACAGGGCCTGAAGTCAAGGGGCAGTTGGGCTCCCACAGAAGTTGAGGAAGCAGAATCCATTTTGTTCCCTTCTGCTTCAGAATAAGCTTTGTCTTAGAGGGCACTAGAAATCTGAGTGAGTGTTTAAAATTAACTGCTTTGAGTGTTGCTTTGTTTGAGAGGCGGGGCTTCCTGTGTTTAAAATTTGCTGCTTTGGGTGTTGCTTTGTTTGAGAGGTGGGGCTTCCTGTTCTGCTTCCTGGTTACCCTATATAAACCAGGGTAGTTTATAGGGTAGTTCTGCCTTTTCCCTACCCCCTGTCAGCATTGCCAGATCTTCTCCTCGAAGAGGCCCTATCACCTCCTTGTTTTTCCTTTTCCTACTGACATAAGAAAAGAAGCTCTTTTTATTGTTTTTAATGTCCCTGGCAAGCCTGAGCTCGTTTTGTGCTTTAGCCTTTTCCCTACAGGTGTTGACTATTTGTTTGAATTCTTCTTTGGTGATTTCTCCCTTTTTCCACTTCTTGTGCATGTCTCTTTTGTGTTTTAGCACAGTTAGAAGCTTCTTTCCATTCTGGCTTCTTTCCATTTGTCCTATTTTTTCTCTTTGTTGGCACAGTTTGCAATTGCGCCTTGAGTATTTCACTCTTGAGAAATTCCCATCCATCTGTAACTCCCTTGTCTTTTAGTATCTGTGTCCACGGAATGCTGCTCAGCGTTTCCTTCATTTTTCGGAAATCAGCTCTCCTAAAGTCCAAAATGCCGGTTTGACTTGTCTTAGTTTCGGCCTTCCTTTGTACCTCAAATTGCAGGAGCACATGGTCACTTGCCCCTAAGGATCCGACCACTTCAACTGCATCGATCAAGTCCTCCACACAAGCCAGTGCCTGCCACATACCAGTACTGCCATTGTTGAGGAGTTACGAAGGTGGAGGCATTACTTTTCATTCAACCCTTGTATATAACCCCCACTTGCTTAGTTTCCAATATACCTCACAACCTCTGAGGATGTCTGCCATAGATGTGGCCCAAACGTCAGGAGAGAATGCTTCTGAAACATGGCCACACAGCAACCCAAACCCATTTTCTTCTCTTTCATTTAGTTGTCGATATTACGAAGGACATTTTGGTGGCAAATCACCCAATTGATTTTTTTTTGTAAATGTCACAATTATTGCTGTTTTGTTGAACAGGCTTATGAAAATTCTAAGCATTTCATGGTTTGTATATCTCTTTTTATCAATCGCCCTCGCCTTCTATGTTTGGCCTGCATTGTGTCCAATTTGCTGAATAAATGGGGGCGAGAGTTGTTTGCGTGTAGGTCTCTTGCAGAAATTGTGGAGGAAACTGCATGGAAAAACACATTCCTCATTTAGCTCTTAAGGAGGAGGTGGGAAAAAATATCTCACTATGGTGATTTTTCATTCACTGTCTCAATATGTTAAGGAAGTCTAAATATAATTGCGACCCTTGCGCTGAGAATGTTTAGATTCTTGCAGGGCAGCGTGAATGTAGTCCATGGACCCCAAATGCAATTACAAAATACTTACTTAATTACTTACTTACTTAGGCGATCCCTCATAGTCCGAGGATGATGATCCTCCAACTGGTGGTGGGTCCGTAGGTGACTGTGGAGCCCTATTCTTGATCTGCATCTTCTCCCACAGTGATGGCATCGGTTTCCAGGTGGAAGACAGTACCAGATGTGGTTGGCTTGATGTGCCTTCCTCTTGGCATGTTTCTCTCTTTCGTCCTCCATTCATGCCTCTTCAAATTCTGCAGCACTGCTGGTCACAGCTGACCTCCAACTGGAGCGCTCAAGGGTCAGGGCTTCCCAGTTCTCAGTGTCTGTGCCAGAGCTTTTAAGGTTGAGCCCATCTTTAAATCTCTTTTCCTGTGTTCCAACATTCCATTTTCTGTATTGTCGAAGGCTTTCATGGCTGGAATCACTCAGTTCTTGTGGGTTTTTTCGGGCTATATGGCCATGTTCTAGAGGCATTTCTCCTGACGTTTCGCCTCCATCTATGGCAAGCTTCCTCAGAGGTGAGGTCTGCTGGAGCTGGGAAAAAAAGGGGTTTATATATCTGTGGAATGACCAGGGTGAGACAAAAGGCTTTTGTAAGTTGGGCTAGTTGTGAATCTTTTCAACTGACCACCTTGATTAGCATACAATGGGCTGACTGTGCCTGGAGCAAACTCTTCTTGAAAGGTGATTAGATGTCCCTGCCTGTTTTTCTCTCTGCTGTTTTAATTTTAGAATTTTTTTAATGCTGGTAGCCAGATTTTGTTCATTTTCATGGTTTCTTCCTTTCTGTTGAAATTGTCCACATGTTTGTGGATTTCAATGGCTTCTCTGTGTAGTCTGACATGGTGGTTGTGAGAGTGGTCCAGCATTTTTGTGTTCTCAAATAAAATGCTGTGTCCAGGCTGGTTCATCAGGTGCTCTGCTATGGCTGATTTCTCTGGTTGGAGTAGTCTGCAGTGCCTTTCATGTTCCTCACCCAAGTCAAAAAAGAAGCACCATCAAAGCCTTGGCAGACCGTGCAAAAAGAATCTGCGAACCCCACCTCCTCCAAGATGAACTGAACCACCTCAACTGGGCTCTCCAGGCCAATGGAGACTCCACCTCAGACATCAGAAGAGCTGCAAGACCAAGAACAAGCCACAAGAGTAAAGATGAAGATCCACCCAGAGGAAAAGTGTTCCTGCCATACATCAAGGGAACCACTGACCGCATAGGGAAGCTGAGGAGGAAACACAACATACAAACAATCTACAAACCCACCAAGAAAATCCAACAAATGCTACGTTCAGCAAAGGACAAGAGGGATCCTCTCACTTCTGCAGGAGTCTACCGTATACCATGCAGCTGTGGACAAGTCTACAGAGGGACCACCAAACGCAGCATTGCCCAGACAAGAATCCAGGAACATGAAAGGCACTGCCAGTCCAGGGGAGTTGATTGTGGAGGACCATCGCTTCAGTGCTGGTGGTCTTTGCTTCTTCCAGCACGCTGACATTTGTCCGCTTGTCTTCCCAACAAATTTGTAGGATTTTCCGGATGCAGTGCTGATGGAATCGTTCCAGGAGTTGCATGTGATGTATGTAGACAGTCCACGTCTCGCAGGTGTATAGCAAGGTTGGTAGGACAATAGCTTTATAAGCAAGCACCTTGGTATCCCTATGGATGCCCCAGTCCTCAAACACTCTCTGCTTCATTCGGAAAAATGCTGCACTCGCAGAGATCAGGCGGTGTTGTATTTTGGTGTCAATGTTGACTTTGGTGGAGAGGTGGCTGCCAAGGTAGCAGAAATGGTCAACATTTTCTAATGTTACACCAATAAGCTGTATTTCTGGCATTGGAGAGGGATTGGCTGCTCTGTGAGTGCAGCATTTTTCCTAAGGCCCGTCGCAAACTCTGTTCCTGCGGGAGAAAACCTTGCTAGTTGGCAGAATTCAACTGAGAGAAAATGCGGGCAATGCTGCCCTAGCAAAGGAAAAACCACGCTGGCAAAGAGAAAGGGGCGGAGAAAGGGACGGGGAGAGAGGCGCAGGCTCATGACGTCAGGGACTTGCTAGCAAGGTTTTCTCCCGCAGGAACCTAGTTTGCGACGGCTCTTAAAAACTCTGGCATAGACACTGAGAACCGGGAAGCCCTGGCCCTGGAGCGCTCCAGTTGGAGGTGAGCTGTGACCAGCAGTGCTGCAGATTTGAAGAGGCACGAATGGAGGGAAAAAGAGAGAAATGTGCCAAGAGGAAGGCTCATCAAGGCAACGCCGACCAGGTCCGCCTTTCACATGGAAACCGATGCCCTCACTGTGGGAGAAGATGCAGGTCTAGAAGAGGGCTCCACAGTCACCTATGGACCTACCGCCAGGATACTACACTTGGGAGGACCATCATCCTCGGACTACGAGGGATCGCCTAAGTAAGTAAGTATGGGAGAAATGCACGAGAGGGTTGAGAAGAGAGTCCTTTTCAAAGTACCCAGAGTCCTTGCAAACCCATCTGCAATCTTCCTTCTGATTCCCCTCCCTTAAGATTTGACAGTGGCTAGAATCCTCTTTTGTAATGAAGGGCATCAAAATGAAAGTTTCATGCCTCTTGGGACTTTGATCTCACTGTATGCGGCTCGATTGTTTTTCTGCTTATTATTCTGTTAGCGCTGGTGGACTTAAGGAAAAAAGAAGCCATAAATGTGTCCGGTAGCAATGAACTGCAGCACCGAGATGCAGGAATATCTAGTACCCCATTGAGTACAGTGCCCCAGACACTTACCTTTGTGTTACTGATAGTTTTGTTTTTTCCAAGTTGACCTGAGGGGTTTGGGGAAGTTTGAACCAAAAACAATTTCTTCAAGATTTAGGTTTCACCAAGCCTAAGGGACAGCCTACTCCTGAAGGAATATGATTCTTTGGATGGTGTTTCAATGTTTTTCTTTTGGAGAGAAGGCCAGTGTGTTCAACTTTATGTATTTACTAGCTTGGATACCTGGCATTGCCAGCAGAGGCGGCCCTAGGTAATTTTCAATGGTAAGCAAACAGTATTTTGCTCCCCCCCCCCCAACCAATTATTGATATATATTTTCTGTTCATTGTGGGAGTTCTGTGCACCATATTTGGTTCAATTCCATCATTGGTGGAGTTCAGAATGCTCTTTGATTGTAGGTGAACTATACATCCCAGTAACTACACTTGCTGCACTTGCTCCCTTGCCTGGCCTGCTTTGGGTCCGGAGGCGTGCCTGAAGACCCCGGTGTGTGCACCAAAAGTCACCTCTTCTCCTGACTTTCTCCTCAGCCATTGGGACCAAGAGAGAGAGAGGTGGAGATGCCCACCTTTCCTGAAAGTAGGCGCAAAAACAAAGGAGGGAGCGGAGGTGGGAGATACCTCCAGCCAGAGGGTCTCTCTCTCTCTCTCTCTCTCTCTCGGTCCCAATGGCTGAAGAGAAAGTCAGGAAAAGAGGCAACTTTTGGTGCGCACGCTGGGGTCTTCAGACACGCTCCGCCCCTTGGACCACCCGCAGATTGGGGAGAGGAGAGGAGGCGGGTGGAGCGCCGGGGGATCGGGAAAGGGAGCCGGTCATGGGGAAGAGATAGAACGCGGAGAACGATTGAGCGCCAGCTCTGCTCGCGCACCCGGAGCCCCTTTGGGAAGAGGATCGCCCAGCATCGAGGCAAGAAGGTCGAGGCTCCTGCCGGACTGCTAGAGCTGTTGTGAGCTGAGGGGGCGCTCCTCAAGTGGCGGTCGAGGGGCATTTACAGAGGTGCCTCTGCGCCCCTGGCAAAAAAAAAGTGTTCTGTGACCGCTTACTTAGCATAATGGATGAGCCGCCCCTGGTTGCCAGGGTTATTTGAAAAATTCAATTTTAATTATACAAAATGCATTAAGTGGTGGGTGAACTACAACTCACATCTTGCCAGGTTAGCCCTGAAAAACTCCATCAGTACTTAAAGTTTGTTATGCTGGGCAGGTTTGTTCTTGGTGCATCATTAGTGGTGTTCAGTGTGCTCTTTGGCTGTAGGGTAAACTACAACTCCCACTATGGTGAGTCAGTCCCCTCAAACCCCTCCAGTAGGTTGAGTTAGTCACGGCAGTTGTGTGCCAAGTTTGGTCTGGGTCTATCATCGGCAGAGGTCATAGTTTCTCTGGTTGTGGGTGAACTACAACTGTTCTATCACGTGCTGGGCCTGTAAAGAATTGCTTTCAAAATAGGACATGCAACTTGAGCCGAGCAGGAAGCCAGGGCCCCCCAAAGAGAAGTTCTCAAGGATTTTCCAACACAAATGGTCTTTAGATGGTATAACAAAGTCCTTTATTAATGAACAATCAAACATAAACTTCTCTTGTCTTCAGTAAAGTTAAACAAAGGCTTCCAGGCTTTTATGCAACTGGTGGCTTCCTAATCATGTCCACGAGGGACAGGCAATTGTCTTCAGTAACTGTTTCTTTACTTTAAAGGAAAATCCCTTTTTAACTACTCCCAGGCTGACTGTAATCTAAGTCTTACTGATGCAGGCTCCGCTACCGGGTTGAACTGCGTCTCGAGCACTGAGTGGACCTACCAGTAAGGCCAGTAGATTCTCCAGCTGGAGGTCTTTGGTCTTCCAAACTGTTTACCCTTCAAAATTTCTCAAAGCTTTAGGGCTGTTTCCCTGGGAATCTTTGGAAATCTTTGGATGCTCTTAAGACTGTTCTCCCCCAGAAAGTCTTAAGGGTTGAAGCTTTTGTACAGGAGAAGCTTGTACATGTACTCTAAATTAGCTTTCCTTACTGAGACTAACTAAAAATGGCTCCCTTCCCTTCTCAATTGCCCTGAACAAGGGGCGGAACCAAAACTTAACGATGATGGACAGGTGACTTGCCCTACGACTGCAACCAAAGGAAGCCACCTATCTGCAGAACCCTGAACTTAGGACTGCAAGCAAACCTTTAATACAAAGCAAATAAAGTTGGAGCTCCTGGTACAGCCATACCAGCACAACAACTCTTGGAAAGGTAGGTCAGTTCTCCCCCAAACCTTTCCAGAAATCAAATTTCAGCATATTAGATATGTGTGCCAAGTTTTGTCCAGATCCATTGGTATTTGGGTAACCAGTCCTCTCTCGATGTAGGTGAACTACAACTCCCTCAAATCAAGGTGAATTTTCCCGAAGACCTCCAGTATTTTTTGCTGGTCATGAGGAATCTCTGCCAAGTTAGTTCCAGGCTCATTGTTGGTGGAGTTCAGAGTGCTCTTAGATAACAACAACAACAACAACAACAACAACAACAACAACAACAAATTAACTAATTAAAACTGGTTAAAAATTCAGGTGAGATAAAAGAGAAAAATTTTTTGTCGTGTCAGGAGCAATTTGAGAAACTGCAAGTCGCTTCTGGTGTGAGAGAATTGGCCGTCTGCAAGGACGTAGCCAAGGGGACGCCTGAATGATTTTGATGTTTTTATCATCCTTGTGGGAGGCTTCTCTCATGTCCCCGTATGAGGAGCTGGAGCTGATAGAGGGAGCTCATCCGCCTCTCCCCGGATTCGAACCTGCGACCTGTCAGTCTTCAGTCTAAATTATTTTTTTTAATATTGGGAAAAACTTTACCTTTACTATCTCTCTATATTAACCCTTTTTGTACCCCACCACGAATGGAGAGGTGGGTAATAAATTTATTATCAGCATCATCATCATCATATCAGTGTGGCCAACAAGGTGAAGTATCATAGCAATGAAGATGGAGAATAAAGTTGGGGCAATAACACATCCCTGTTTGACACCCGATTCCACCTTAAATGGGTCACTTTGGGAGCCATTGCTGTCCAAGACTGTGGCCATCATGTCATCATGGAGGAGCCGCAGGATGTTCACGAATTTGTTAGGGCACCCGATTTTTTGGAGGATGGTCCAGAGAGCACTGCGATTCACTGTGTCGAGTGCCTTTGCAAGGTCAATGAATGCCATGTACAGAGGTTGATTTTGTTCTCTGCATTTTTTTTGGAGTTGTTGACGGAAAGCTTCCCACCGGAATGGAAGTCATCTATCGGACAGATGGCAAGCTGTTTAAGCTCAGCAGACTGAAAGCCAAAACCAAGGTTACAACATCTGTTATAGAACTCCAGTATGCTGATGACAATGTCGTCTGTGCGCATTCAGAAGAAGATCTACAAGCCACTCTAAACACCTTTGCAGAAGCATACACGAAGCTTGGCCTGTCACTGAACATCGAGAAAACCAAAGTGCTGTTCCAGCAGTCACCAGCCAATCCCTTTCCAATGTCAGTGATACAGCTTAATGGAGTAGCATTAGAAAATGTTGACCATTTCCGCTCCCTTGGCAGCCACCTCTCCACCAAAGTCAACATCGACACCAAAATACAACACCGCCTGAGCTCTGCGAGTGCAGCATTTTCCCGAATGAAGCAGAGAGTGTTTGAGGACCGGAACATCCGTAGGGAGACCAAGGTGCTTGTCTATAAAGCTATTGTCCTCCCAACCCTGCTATATGCCTGCGAAACGTGGACTGTCTACAGATGTCACATGCAACTCCTGGAACAATTCCATCAGCGCTGCAAAATCCTGCAAATCTCTTGGGAAGACAAGTGGACAAACGTCAGCATGCTGGAAGAAGCAAAGACCACCAGCATTGAAGCGATGGTCCTCTGCCACCAACTCTGCTGGGCCAGCCACGTTGTCCGGATGCCTGACCACCGTCTCCCAAACCAGTTGCTCTACTCTGAAGTTTAGAACAGAAAACGGAACATTGGTGGGCAGGAAAAGAGATTTAAAGATGGGCTCAAAGCCAACCTTAACATCTCTGGCATAGACACTGAGAACTGGGAAGCCCTGGGCCTTGAGCGCTCCAGCTGGAGGTCAGCTGTGACCAGCAGTGCTGCAGAATTCGAGGAGGCATGAGTGGAGGGTGAAAGAGAGAAACGTGCCAGGAGGAAGGCGCATCAAGCCAACCCCGGCCAGGACCGCCTTCCACCTGGAAACCAATGCCTTCACTGTGGGAGAAGATGCGGGTCGAGAATAGGGCTCCACAGCCACCTACGAATCCACAAGGGAACCCATCATGGAAGACCATTTTACTCGTCCAACGAGGGATCGCCTAAATAAGTATCGGTGTGGCACTCCTAATGGACTATAACTCCCATTATGATAGCTGAAATTCAACAACATCTGTAGAACTACAAGTTGCCCGCTCTGATTTTAATGATGCATTTTTTGTGCCACCTCTAAATGCTCTTTTTAAAAGAGGGCGGAAGAAACTCGATGCAAACTTCGACAAAAAGAGAAAATTGACCATACAGTTTGCCTTCAGTGTCCTGTGTCTTTCTTTCTATGGTTTCCGTGGGAGAACAAGATGGACAGCGCTAGGCAGGAATGGCACAGGAGCGGAACTATTTTGATCCAGAAAGAAACCAGTGTTGTTCAAACGCTCCTCTCTTTCTTTGAAATGCACCAATTAAGGCTCGATGGCCAACGTTAACCCAGAAGAACCTGTGCACTTTCTCTATGAGTCGGAAGAGGTGCCTTTTCTTTCCCAATCCCCATTAGCAAGATCAAGAGCCACAAACATGAATGGGATATGGTTCCGGCCGGGGAATTTAATGGCCTTGGTACGATTTACAGAGGAAAGGTAGAAAGGGGATGCACCCGGTGTTCATCCTCCATATGTTCCTTGCCTGGGACTTTTTTTCGGGGGAATTTATTTATTTATTTTTTTAAATATAATTTTTATTAAGGTATTTCAAATACAACGAAAGAGGGGGAACATTAAAAGAAGATAGGACAGTTGGAAAATTATAGAGAAAGAAAAAAGAGAAAAAAGAAAAAGAGAGAGAGAGAAAAAAACCACACACATAAAAATCTATATAAAAAAATTTAAAAAAAAAAGTTTGACTTCCATCTCCTCATCAGGTGTTGTGTTTTCCAAAAATGTTACAGTTACTTTCCGTCCAATGTCTCGTATTTACTTTTTTCTTTCCTTCTCATAATTTTCAAAAAGTGTCCAATCAGTCTTCTTTATCGGGTTTCCGGTATTTTTTTTCAATAAAAAAGTCAATTCATCCATCTCCCTTATTTCTCTTATTTTCCCTAACCAATCCTCCCTGTTAGGTATACTTTCCTATTTCCAAACCTTTGCTAAAACTATTCTCGCTGCCGTCGTTATGTAGGTAAAAAGTTTGTCCTCATTTTCCTGTAATTGTAATTCCAAATCCGTGAAGCCCAGCAAATAATATTCAGGTTTTTTCTTAAATACTCTTTTCAAAAATTTTTGCAATTCATGTATCATGGACCAATATTTCACTACTTCTTTGCACGTCCACCACATATGGTAAAATGTCCCTATCTGTTGGCAGTTTTTCCAACATTTATCCGAAGAGTTTTTGTTTATTAAAAATAGTTTCTTAGGAGTGGTATACCATCTGTGGAACATTTTTATCCAGTTTTCCTTTAAATCTGTTGCATATACATATTTTAATTTCTTGTTCCACATCTGTTCCCACTCCCTAAATTGAATTGTTCTTCTTATATTTTCAGCCCACTTTATCATACATGGTTTAACTTGTTCAACTTCCGTTAACCACGTCAAGAGTATATTGTATATAACTGTAATAACTTTCTTCTTTGCCTTCAAAACTTTGTCCCAAGATGAACCTTCCCAAGAGAAACCTAATTTATTGTCTTGTTTAATATAGTCTTTCATTTGTAAATAATGCAGCCATGTCATATTCACATTTTTTTTCCTTCAATTGCTCATAAGTCTTAATCTCTCCTGTGTTCTCTTTTAAAATATCCTTATATGTTGGCCACGCTCTCCAGCCTAGTAATCTTCTTTGATGTGCCTCCATTGGAGAAATCCAAAGGGGCGTTTTCGTATAAAAATAGTTCTTATATTTCGCCCATACTCTTAACAAAGAAGCCCTAACAAAGTGATTTCCAATTTTTTTTTCCTTTTTCTCTCTATCATACCACGTGTAGGCATGCCAGCCCACACGTAAATCGTGGCCTTCTAGATTCAATCCTTTTTCGTTTTCTAATAACATCCATTCCCTAATCCACAAGAGAGCACTTGCATCATGGTAGGGGGAATTTATTTATTTATCGTGTCATCAGCAACGATACCATTGTATTACAATTCTAACAGAGCAAAACAAACACACAGATTAAAAAGAAAAAGAAAAAAACACACAGATTTTGCAAATTTGGTAGTTGGTTAAATGTCCTTTGACCAGTATCTGGCCACTTGGAGTGCCTCTGGTGTTGCCGCAAGAAGGTCCTCCATTGTGCATGTGGCAGGGCTCAGGGTGCATTGCAGCAGGTGGTCAGCGGTTTGCTCTTCTCCGCACTTGCATGCCGAGGATTCCACTTCGTGGCCCCATTTCTGAAGGTTGGCTCTGCATCTCGTGGGGCCAGAGAGCAGTCTGTTCAGCGCCTTTCAAGTCTGTGTGCCCAGGGAGGAGTCTCTCATCTGGGATCACCCATGGATTGAGGTGCTGGGTTTGGGCCTGCCACTTTTGGACTCTCGCTTGCTGGGGTGTTCCAGCGAGTATCTCTGTAGATCTAAGAAAACTATTTCTTGATTTAAGTCGTTGACATGCTGGCTGATACCCAAACAAGGGATGAGCTGGAGATGTCTCTGCCTTGGTCCTTTCACTATTGGCTGCTACTTCCCGGCGGATGTCAGGTGGTGCAATATCAGCTAAGCAGTGTAATTTCTCCAGTGGTGTGGGGTGCAGACACCCCGTGATGATGCGGCATGTCTCATTAAGAGCCACATCTACTGTTTTAGTGTGGTGAGATGTGTTCCACACTGGGCATACATACTCAGCAGCAGAGTAGCATAGCGCAAGGGCAGATGTCTTCACTGTGTCTGGTTGTGATCCCCAGGTTGTGCCAGTCAGCTTTCGTATGATGTTGTTTCTAGTATGATGTTGTTTCTATGTTGTTTCCATGGAGAACAAGATGGACAGCTCTAGGCAGGAATGGCACAGGAGCGGAAATATTTTGATCCAGAAAGAAACCAGTGTTGTTCAAACGCTCCTCTCTTTCTTTGAAATGCACCAATTAAGGCTCGATGGCCAACGTTAACCCAGAAAAACCTGTGCACTTTCTCTAGGTGTCGGAAGAGGTGCCTTTTCTTTCCCAAATCCTCATTAGCAAGATCAAGAGCCACAAACATGAATGGGAAATGGTTCCGGCCGGGGAATTTAATGGCCTTGGTACGATTTACAGAGGAAAGGTAGAAAGGGGATGCACCTGGGGTTCATCCTCCATATGTTCCTTGTCTGGGACTTTTTGGGGGGGAATGCAGTATTTGATTACTAGGCTATCCTATTAAAGAAATCTTTCTCAACTGTTGGGAAAAGCATAGGTGCCTAATTGGCTATGGCCGCCATGACTTTGCTGTCCTTGGGCCACAGCGGCATGAAAAGGACGATATGAAACATTTATAGAGCTGCCGCCGCAGTTGAAATGACAAGGACATTATTGCCAGGCAGTGGGATAACACTGACGGATGTCGGAGTGGAAGCAACATGAAGGCATAAAGAGGCCTCTCTGAAGTGGCGCAACAAAGCCTGCTCAAAGCAAATTAGTCGATGGCCTTGCCAAGTTGGTCGTTGGCTTGACTTTTTGTTGGAAAGGAAAAACATCTCATTAATGAGGTTCAGCTAAAGCGACTAAGCGTTCTTCGGGAAGGTTGATGGGTTGGCAAAAGTGTGGTCCCTGACTGTCCATTTTCTTTGGTCTTCTGGGTCACTCTGTATTGTATTGTAAAGAGAGGAAGAAGATGAATAAAGAGAGGAGATGGAAGAAGATGAAGAAGAAAAAGAGGAGGAGGAAGATAAGGAGCAAGAGGAAGAAGTAGAAGAAAGGGAGAAGGAAGTGGATGTAATGAAGAAAGAGGAGGAAGAAGATGAGCAAGAGGAGAAAGAGGAAGAAATAGAGGAGGAGGAGGAGGAAGAGGATGAGGAAGAAAGAGAAGGAGGAGGAGGAAGAAGAAAGGAGAAGGAAAAGGATGGAGGGGGAGAGAGAAAGAGGAGGAGGAAGACGATGAGGAGGAAGAGGAAGAAAGAGAGGAAAAGGAGGAGAGAATGATGAGGAGCAAGAGGAAGAAGTAGAAGAAAGAGAGGAGGAGGAAGAGGAAGTAGTGAAGAAAGAGGAGGAAGGAAAGGGGAAGGAAGAAGAAGAGGAAGTAGTGAAGAAAGAGGAGGAAGGAAATGGGGAGGAAGAAAAAGAGGAAAGGAGGAGGAAAAAGATGAGCAAAAGGAGGAAGAGGAAGATAAAGAGGAGGAGAAAGAGGATGAAGAGCATGTGGAAGAAAGAGAGAAGGAAGAGGAGGTGGAGGCAGAAATGGAAGAAAGGAGGAGGAAAAAAGATGAAGAGGTAGAGAGAAAGAGGAGTCAGAAGAAGATGAAGAAGAAAAAGAGGAGGAGGAAGAGGAAGTACTGAAGAAAGAGGAGGAAGAAAATGGGGAACAAGAGGAAGAGGAAGAGGAAGAAGATGAGCAACAGGAGGAAGAGGAAGAAAGAGAAGAGGAGGAAGAGGATGAAGAAAGAGAAGGAAGAGGAGGAGGAAGAAGTGGAAGAATGGAGGAGGAAGAAAATCAATAGGGAGAGAAAAAAGGAGAAAGGGGAAGAAGATGAGGAGGAAGAGGAAGAAAGAGAGGAAAAGGAAGTAGATGAAGAAGAAAAAAGAGGAGGAGGAAGAGGAGGAAAAGGAGGAAGAGGATGTGGAAGAAAGAGAGAAGGAAGAGGAGGAAGAAGTGGAACAATGGAGAAGATGAAGAGGGAGAGAGAGAAAGAGGAGGAGGAAGATGAGGAAGAGAAAGAAAGATAGGAAAAAGGAAGAAGATGAAGAAGAAAAAGAGGAGGAAGAAGATGAGGAGCAAAAGGAAGAAGTAGAAGAAAGAGGAGGAAGAGGAAGTAGTGAAGAAAGAGGAGGAAGGAAATGGGGAGGAAGAAGAAGAGGAAAGGAGGAGGAAGAAGGTGAGCAAAAGGAGGAAGTGGAAGATAGAGAGGAGGAGGAAGAGGATGAGGAAGAAAGAAAGAAGGAGGGGAGGCAGAGAAGTGGAAGAAAGGAGGAAAAAGATGAAGAGGGAGTGAGAAAAAGAGAAAGAGGAGGAGGAAGAGGAAGAAAGAGAGGAGATGGAAGGAAATGGGGAGGAAGAAGAAGAGGAAAGGAGGAGGAAGAAGGTGAGCAAAAGGAGGAAGTGGAAGATAAAGAGGAGGAGGAAGAGGAGGAGGAAGAAAGAAAGAAAGAAGGAGGGGAGGCAGAGAAGTGGAAGAAAGGAGGAAAAAGATGAAGAGGGAGAGAGAAAAAGAGAAAGAGAAGGAGGAAGAGGAAGAAAGAGAGGAGATGGAAGAAGATGAAGAAGAAAAAAGAGGAGGAAGAGGAAATAGTGAAGAAAGAGGAGGAACAAAATGGGGAGCAAGAGGAAGAAAAAGAGGAAAGGAGGAGGAAGCAGATGAGCAACAGGAGGAAAAGGAAGAAAGAGAGGATGAAGAGGATGAGGAAGAGAGAAGGAAGAGGAGGAGGAGGAAGTGGAACAGTGGAGGAGGAAGAAGATGAAGAAGGAGAGAAAGAGGAGGAGGAGGAAGAAAGAGAGGAACAGAAAGAAGATGATGAAGAAAAAGAGGTGACAACACCGGCTCCTCATCTTGAAAATGGAGAGAAAGCACCTCTGCAGAGCCCGAGATTATCTCCATTAGCCGGACATGGAAGGGAAAACCTTTGCCTTTGTTTGTGTTTGTATGTCTTCATTGTATAAGACTGAAAAAGCATTGAATGTTTGCCTATGTATGTAAATGCTGTAATCTGCTCTGAGGGGGGATTCCTACTTTGGAAAGGAGAAGGGACGAGGAATCAAGTTGCCATCCTTATTTCTAGTTTGTTAAGCAACTGGAAATGTTGTGAATGTGCTTACCTTCTATATCAGGGGTCCTCAAACTTTTTAAACCGGGGGCCAATTTACTGTCCCTCAGACCGATGGAGGGCCGGACTATAGTTTTTTTTAAAAAAATCAATTAAAAAATTCCTCTGCACATTGCACATATCTTACTTTGCTGTGTGGAAGGGTTCTTTCTCGCCCTCTTTAGGCAGTAATTCCAGGAGCAGAGAATGGGAAATCTTCCTGTTTCTAGTCTGAACAAAATCTGGCTACCAGTATTTAAAAAACTCTAAAATTATAACTGTAAATAAAGAACAACACTCAAACACAGGGGAACTCCAGACAAGAAACAATCAGGGCCAGCTAATCACCTCTCAACAAAGGATTCTCCCAAAAAACTGTCAGGCTATGAAATGGCAATCAAGGTGGCCAATTGAAACATTCATACCTACCTCCGACAGACAAGAGTTCTTTCTCCCACCCTGGATCTTCCACAATTTTCCTAGTTAAAGGTTTTCCTCTGACATGAAGTCCAGTCGTGTCTGACTCTGGGGTGTGGTGCTCATCTGCATTTCTAAGTTGAAGAGCCGGCGTTGTCCATAGACACCTCCAAGGTCATGTGGCCAGCATGACTGCATGGAGTGCCAGGGCAGCCTCCCTTGGCTGGTTCACGCTGTATCCCTCGGGCCTGAGGGATAGTATGAGCCTGCCAAGGGAGGAACAGGCCCGCGCGGCCTACTTGTGAGTAAAGCACCTCGTGAGGTGCTTTATGCACAAGTAGACCATGCGGAGCAGCCTCCCTTGGCTGGCTCACACTGTCCATCGGGCCAGCCAACGGAGGGGCACTGTGTGGGGGGGCACGCTCCTCCTCTGCGGGCTGGATCGGGGCCCTTGGCGGGCCGGAAGTGGCCCGTGGGCTGCAGTTTAGGGACCCCTGTTCTATATCATCCCATGGCCATTTGGTGTGAGCCTGATTATTATGGAAGTAAGCGGTCTTGTTTTCACTTATTTTCACTTTTGAGAATAACAAATCTATATATATAAATTTGTTAGGGGCATCCAACGAGGAAACAAAACTCAAAAACCCCCCAACGAAACTTAACCAAAATTCCCATGCCCATAACACAACCCACAAGGTACAAACATACCTACTCAAAATGAAAAACAACACAACAACACACTCACAAAACGGCAAAACAACAAAACTCAAAAATCCCCCAACGAAACTTAACTAAAATCCTCGTGCCCATAACACAACCCACAAGGTACAAACATATCTACTCAAAATGAAAAACAACACAGCAACACACTCACAAAACGGCAAAAGAACAAAACTCAAAAAAACCCCAACGAAACTTAACCAAAATTCCCATGCCCATAACACAACCCACAAGGTACAAACATATCTAATCAAAATGAAAAACAACACAACAACACACTCACAAAACGGCAAAACAACTGAGCATGCGCATTGGCGCCCAGCCGCAAGTTCCCTGGCGCGCACACATGGCCTTCCAGCCAACGTTCCCTCTGTGGAAACCATGCCCACTCCAAGCCCCACCGCGCCGCTTCCCGCACACACACACACCCTGCCGCACACACACACGCAACCCCATGCTCCATCACTCCCCCCGCCGCCGCATACACACACGCAACCCCACTCCCCCCGCCGCCACACACACACACGCAACCCCACGCTCCATCACTCCCCCCACCGCCGCACACACACGCAACCCCGCTCCCCCCCGCCGCACACACACACGCAACCCCACGCTCCATCACTCCCCTGCCCCAATCTTACCTCCTTTTACTTCACGCCACCTCCAAACCCCACCCCGCCCCTTCCCGCCCTGTCAAAATCTAGGAAAGACAGGAAGGAAGGAAAGAAGGAAGAAAGAGAAAGGGAGGTAAAGAAAAAGGGGGAAGGAAGGAAAGTTAGAGGAAAAAGAAAAGGAAAGAAAAGGAAAGATGGAAGGAAAGAAAAGAGAGACAGCAGAAGAGAAAGAAAAAGAGGGAAGGAAGGAAAGAGATAGAGAAAGAAGAGGAGAAGGAAAGATGGGAAGGAAGGAAGGAAGGAAGGAGGGAGGGAGGGAAAGAAGGAGAGAAAGAGGGAAGATTGGCCACAGCAACACGTGGTGGGTAAAGGTTGTTATTTCTATTATTATTATTATTATGCTATTGTTCCTCTGAGACCCTTTTAGGGGGAATGGGAGAGGTGTCAGGTCCCAGAGGCAATGCATTGCATTATTGTTATTGTTATGATGGTGGTGAAATAAAAGGGAATAAAAAGTGAAAGAAGGAAGTAAACAGGGAGGGAAGAAAGGCAAAGGAAGAAAGGGGGAGGGAATGAAGGAAAGAGAGAAGGATGAAACCAAGTAGTGAAAGAAGGAAAGAAAGAAAGAGGTAGAGAAGGAAGAAAGGAGAGAAAGGGGGAGGAAAAGGGGGAAGGAATAGGTAGGGACCTCTCTTTCATAATAGTCCAGATATCTACCTCAACTTTGATAAGTTTTACTATAGGCCACAGCAACGCGTGGCAGGGCACAGCTAGTGCATTATAAAAAGTCTGCAAGAGGGTGAGATATTTTCTGTCAGTCTCGATTAGACCTTTTTTGTGTAAAGTGCATACATTGCACAGTTCAGTTATGACAGTTGCTGCCAAGTTGCAAGGACTTCGGGAAATTAGAGGCATCGGATGGCTTGCTTGTGCTTTTTTAGTCAATCTGCCTATGCTTTTCAATATGTGTTGAGTCCTTTGCTTCGTCGAAGGGGAAAGACAGCAAAGATATTGCAGAAAAACGTGGCCCGAAAAGGGCAGGAATGTGTGCTGTGGGTTAATAAATTCTGAACAGACGTCATCGCCGCATTAATATAGTCTGCTTCATTGCGAGCATGTAATTCAGTGATATTTCTCCACATTTATAAAGTGAGGAAAAGTTATTTCCTCATAATAAATCCAAGCTCTTTATAGTGTTATTAGGATGAAAGGTTCTATTATTAATTAGGGCTGTCAATCACGACAAAAGCAGACTTGAAAGGGAAGCTATCACATTGGAAGGGGGAAAGCATCCCATGGACCATGAACAAGACTCTTAGGAAGCATGCTACATCTATATATATATAAATGCTCTGTGCATAATGAGTTCCTTAAAAACAAAAGAACCAATGAACGAAATCACACCAAATTTGGCAACAAAACGTCTCACAACACAAGGAGTGACCATCACTCAAAAAATTATGATTTTGTCATTTGAGAATTGTAGTTGCTGGGATTTATAGTTCACCTACAATCAAAGAGCATTCTGAACCCCACCAATGATGGAATTGAACCAAACTTGGCACACAAGGCTCCCATGACCAACAGAAAATACTGAAAGGGTTTGGTGGGCATTGACCTTGAGTTTGGGAGTTGTAGTTCCCCTACATCCAGAGAGCACTGTGGACTCAAACAATGAGGGATCTGGACCAAACTTTATTTATTTATTTATTTATTTATTTATTTATCTACTTTGCTTATATACCGCTGTTCTCAGCCCGGGGGCGACTCACAGCGGTGTACAACATAGGAAGAACAAAATTCAAGACACAGTATAAAAAACAATTCACAATCCGGCATTATACAAAAACATCATCATTGCTACGAAACCATTCAGCGTCGTCTCATCGTCCAAATCACAATCAAGTATCATTTTCCGTTGTTCCATTCCTATAGTCATTACCAATCATTGCACTTCTTGTTCGAACGCCTTCTTGAACAACCAAGTCTTTAATTTCCTGCGGAATATCATCAAGGAAGGAGCCAGTCTAATGTCCACGGGAAGGGTGTTCCACAGCCAAGGAGCCACCACCGAGAAGGCACGAATACTCAACACACCCAATATGAATACAGATGGAGTTTGGGGGAAGTAGACTGACATTTAGGAGTTGTAGTCACTGGGATTCACAGTTCACCTACAATCAAAGAGCATTCTGAACCCCACCGACAGAATTGGGGCAAACTTCCCCCAGAACCCCCATGACCAACAGAAAATACTTAAGGCCATCCAACCCAACTCCCTTCACCAGAGCAAGAAAACATAATCAAAGCCCTCCCGACAAAGAGCCATCCAGCCATAGATATAGATATATATGATTCACAGAGAGAGAGAGAGAGAGAGAGATAGTATCATAGATTTGAAAGGAACCCCTAAAGAAGGACAATTATATGTCTCATGTTCCAGGGTGGGCAAAACAGACACTCTCCACATCAACACTGACAAAGAAACAGCAAGGAATACTGTTTACTAGGCCTGGGTAACAACGGAAAAATTTGTTTCTAAAATCAATTTGTTTTTTGGGGGTTTTTGCGTTTCGTTATTTAAAATAATTACAAAATTTTCCTTTTAAAAAGTTCGATATTTACGAAATTTCGTAAATGTGAAAAAATTACAAAACATTAACGAATCGATTTCCGAAACAATAACGAATCGATTCGTTAATGGCGGACGCGACCGCGAAATACGCTAAAAAACCTCCAAAAACTTCTAATAATAAAATAATAATAAAAAATTAAAAAAAAATAAAAAAAAATTTGAGAGAAAGTTACTGAGAAAAGAACTGAATAATATATAGAAAGAACATACATGACAGAGTGGCTGGCCACAAAGGGCATAAAAGGGTGGAAGATAATACAAGATTACAGAATGGCAACAAGCAAGCTGAAGGCAGAGAAGGAGAAGGAGCTAAAAGAAAATAAGGGGGCGCAAAGGAGAATGTCAGCAACAGAAGAAGTAAATCTTAAGGAAATGATGAAAGAGATGATGACGGAGGTACTGACGGAAATACAGACAATGAAAACGGAGATCCAGACCATCAAAGAGAGACAAGATATTTACCAGAAAATTGCCCAAGTCCAGATGTCTGAGCTGAAGAAGGATATAAGAGAGGAAATGAGCAAGTTGAGAACAGAAATCTCAACAATGCAACAAGAAGTAAATGAGATAAAAAAGGAAGAAAAAGGCATAAAGAAAGGACAAGAAGAAATGAGAACAAAAGTGAGGAACATAGAAGTAAGAAATAGCAGGCTGGAGACAAAACAGGAAGAATTAGAGGCAAAGGAGATGGAATTTCAACTAAGAATAAGGAATATTCAAGAAGATACAGATGAAAATATAAGAGACAAAGTAATAGAGATACTGGCGGAACTAGTGGAATGCTCAGCACAGGAAATGCAGGACTGGACAGACAGGATTTATAGGATCAATACAAACTTTGCAAAAAGAAATAAGACACCACGGGACGTAATTGTGAATTTTGTAAAGAAATCAACAAGGGACAAGGTGCTGGGATGGAACAACAGAAGAAAGATATGCTATAAAGGAAAAAGAATTATCATATTAAAAGAGTTCCCAGGAATAGTGCTGAAAAGAAGGAGGAAATATGCATTGTTGACGGAGGAACTAAAGAGACAGAGGATCCGTTTCAGATGGGAAAGGGATGAAGGCTTAATGCTGACTTACAAAGAGCAGCGTTATTGGATTAAGACGGAAGAAAGGGCAAAGGAATTTCTAAATAGAATAATAGCAGAAAGAGAAAGAGAGAATGGGGAACACACAAAGGGGAGAACAAAGAAGAAAAAACGTACAGACTCGCCAGAGGAGGAGGAGATTGAAAAGGAAGAAATGAGAAGGTATTCCGAGGAAGGGGCGGGAGCCCTAGAACTGAGTGACCCTGAAGAGGAAGAAAGTGAGGAGGAGGAAGTAGAAGAGGATCAAGAAGAAAGACAGGAAGAACCAGAACAGAAAAGAGAAGAAGAAAAGAAAGAAAAGGAAGCATGTTAAATGAACTGAAAATTTACACAAATAATGTTAATGGGATGAACTCCCCAAATAAGAGAAATAAAATATATAATGCATTAAAGAAAAAGAGATATCATGTTATTGCGTTACAGGAAACCCACATCACGAATAGGCACGTAAAATATTTAGAAAACAAAAAATTGGGACAACATTTCTATGCAGCAACACAAGAGAAAAAAAGGGGCTTAGTAACGTATATAGATGAAAAAATAATTGCTGAATTGGCTTTCAGGGATGAAGAAGGACGATTTTTAGGGGTAAATATCCGGTTAAACAACATGAAAATACTAATTTGCAATATATATGCGCCGAACAGTGCTAAATCAAAATTTGTGGAAAGGCTAAGGGAAAGCATAGAGAGTCAAGAATTCGATCAGATGATAATGTTAGGAGATTTTAATGGTGTTCTAAACAGGGGGCTGGACAGAAGTGCAAAAAAGAAGGATGGAAGGAAGAATAAGGAAGAAAAGGGAGACCTCCCAAGAACAATGATAAAGATGATGAAAGAGCTCTGTCTGGTGGACATATGGCGAAACAGAAATGAAGGGGTAAGGGATTACACTTATTATTCAGCAAGACATTGTAATTGGTCAAGAATCGACATGATTTGGATCACATCCTCCTTACAAATAAATGTATCAAAAATATCAATCTTGCCAAGAGTTCACTCTGACCACTGTGCTATGGAATTGGAAATAATAATAAAGGAAAAAATAAGAAGATGGCGACTGGATGATAACCTGTTAAAAAAACAAGAAGATATAGAAAAAAATAGAAAACTGGTAAAAAACTACTTCGAGGAAAATGATGGGCCAGAGGTATCAATTTGCACATTATGGGAGGCCAGCAAGGCCGTTATGCGAGGAAACTTTATCCAGCAGAAGAGCAGGAAAAACAGAGAAAAAAGGAACAAAACCCGAGAAATAATGCAGGCTATTGAAGAAGAGGAAGGAAAGGTGAAAACGAACCCATGTGATATAAAGGCAAAACAGAATTTGGAACAGTTACACAAACAGAGAGAATTTCTAGAATTAGAGGAGAGGGAGAAGGAACTTAAATTTATAAAGCAGAATCACTTTATGAATGCGAATAAACCGGGGCGCTGGCTGGCTAATAAAATCAGAAGCAGAAAAGAAGCTACATTTATCACCAGATTAAAAGATAACGGTAGGATGGTAAAGGAGGAAGAGAAGATCAGAGAACAGTTTTATGAGTTCTATAAGAAGTTATATCAAGAAGAAAAGATAGAAGAGGATGAAATCTATCAATATTTAAGAAATCACAAAATACAAAGGATCTCAGATGAACAAAGAGAAAAACTGAATAAAGAAATTACAGAGAAAGAAATAAAGGAAGCGATTAACAAACTGAAACCAAATAAAGCCCCGGGACCAGACGGTTTTACATCAATCTATTATAAGACTTTTAAGGAGGAACTATCACCATATTTAAAAGAGCTGATGAACAGGATCCGAATTTATAAGGAAATCCCAGAATCATGGACAAAAGCGAATATTTGTTTAATCCATAAAGAAAATTCAGATGAGGAACAGGTCAAGAACTACAGACCAATTTCGTTACTAAATGTTGATTATAAGATATTTAGCCTAATCATGGCAGATAGATTAAAAGGAGTGCTGAAGGAATACATTAAAGAGGAACAGACGGGCTTTTTGCCAAACAGACACCAGAGTGAAAACGTAAGAATAATCGTAGATTTGATAGAACACTATGAAAACAACCATCAAAACAAAGCATTATTATTGGCACTGGACGCGGAAAAAGCGTTTGACAACGTAAATTGGAAGTTTTTCAAAATTATAATGAAGGAGATGGATCTGGGTTTTTACTTTCAGAATACAATTGAAGCAATTTACGGAAAACAAGAGGCTAAAATATTGGTAAACGGGAGGGAAACAAACAACATCGAGATAAAAAAGGGGACTAGACAGGGATGCCCCCTGTCACCATTAATTTTTATACTCACCTTAGAAGTACTATTAAACAAAATCAGGGAAGAAAGGAAACTAGCTGGCGCAAAGGTACAAGGGCAGGAATATAAATTCCGGGCATACGCGGATGATGTGATTTGTATAATTGAGGACCCCATAAACAATTTAGAAGATTGGATAAAAACAATAAAGGAGTTTGGGAAAGTCACGGGTTTTAAAATTAACATGGAAAAAACAAAGGCAATAACGAAGAATATAGGGAAAAAGGAGCAAGAAGAAATAAAAAATAAGTGGAATATCCAAATAGTGAATAAATTGAAGTATTTAGGAATAACGCTAACGTCGAAAAACCTACAATTATTGCAAAATAACTACATAGAATATTGGAAGGATATAAAAAAGGATTTGGAAAAATGGAAGAACCTAAACCTGTCATTACTAGGGAGGATCGCTATGGTTCAGATGATGATATTACCTAAATTGCAATTTTTATTTCAAAACTTACCGATTATACGGAACTCAAAAATAATAAAGGAGTGGAATAAAGATATTAAAAAATTCATCTGGGAAAATAGAAAACCAAGAATTAGCTTTGACAACTTAACAGAAAGGAAAGAAAACGGAGGCTTTGCAGTACCAGACTTGGAATTATATATGGAAGCAAACGCACTAATATGGGCTAAGGATTGGGCAAAACTAGAAAAGAAAAAACTATTAATTTTGGAGGGATCAGGTCTAAGAGAAGGGTGGCATACCTATATATGGTACAAGGGGAAGAAGAACGAAAAGAACTTCGGGAATCATTTTGTAAGATCCACGGTCCTGAAGATATGGGAAAAATATAAAGGCAAATTGTATAACAAAACTCCAATGTGGGTCTCTCCTTTGGAAGCAGGGCAAAGAAGGTGTACAGGATGGCATGAATGGCCAAAATATAAAGATATACTAAAAAAAGAGGGGGAAGACATGATTCTTAAAACACAGGAAGAACTGATTACGGCGGAACAAAGAATATCATGGCTGGAATATTGGACTATAAAAGAAAGGTACAAAAAAGACAAAAAAATTGGCTTCAACCAGGAAAAGAATTTCTGGGATAAGATCTTGGACACTAAAAACAAATTAGTCACAAAGATTTATAGAAAATTGTTGGAATGGAAATTAGAAAATAAAGGAGAAAAGAATTATAAAAGAAGATGGAATGAAAACATTAGGAGAAACATTAGGCAGGAGGAATGGGAGAAAGTCTGGAGAGAAAAGTTAAAATACTGCTACGCCTCCGACTTAAAAGAGAATTGGTTGAAAATGGCACATCGCTGGTATATAACCCCCAAAAAAATTGGAAAAGGGAATAAAAACATCAGCACAGATTGCTGGAAATGCAAAGAAGAAGAAGGGACATACTTCCATGCCTGGTGGACTTGTAAGAGGGCCAAAGAATATTGGAAAAAGGTACAGAAAGAACTGCAAGAAATCCTAAAAATCAATATACCATGGAAGGCGGAATTATTCTTACTGGGTATACATGAGTTAAAAATAGAGAAAAATACTGACAAAATTCTATTTCTGATGACAACTGCTGCAAGAATCTGCTACGCCAGGAGGTGGAAGCAAAGTGAGATACCGGATGACAACGAAAGATTAACAAAGATTCTGGAAATAAAAAACATGGATAGACTCACTTTCCTAATAGCAAGAAGCAAAGGGATCAACATGAAAGAAACACATTGGGAAGAAGTGACGGATTACTTCAGACAAAAAAATAAGAAGATTCTGACCTAGAGGAATGAAAGGGAAACAGAGAAGGAAGATAAAGATAAAAGAAGTTGGGGAGAAGAGGACTAGAAATAAAAGCAAGAAAGAAGACTAGACCTCAAGAAAACCCTGGGAAGTCAACAATACTTTCTACTCTACATTTTAAATGGTGGTGGGATCTTTTTCTATTTCTATCCTCTGTACTCTCAACTATTTCTTCGGTCTCCCTTGACCTTCTTCTATTTTCCTCCTCAACTTTAGCACCCATCACACTTTGTCGGGAGTCTTTGTATACTATTAAATTCTAAACTCACCCTTTTTATACTTCACACATTGTTTTTAAATGTAAATCAAAATTTAATAAAGATTATATATATATAAAAAAAAAACCTCCAAAAACTTCTGAAGCTTCCCTCTCCCTCTGTTGTTGACTGTTGGTGTGATATTATAATTTTTTTTCACTAATTAAACAAAAAACTTGCCCCAGACATGCGGAAATAATAACGAAACGACCTCAGAACGATAACGAAACGAATACAATAACGAAATACGAAGCATTTACAAAACGTGTTTAAAAATTCGTTTTTTTAAAAAATTGCTCCAGAATGGTTCATTATCATTTTGTAATTGAAAAAAATAAAGAATTATTAACGAATTACGAATTAACGAAACGAAACCGCCCAGCCCTACTGTTTACCCACAAGCAGAAAGAAATTACATATATTAGAAACCAACACTTTCTCGTTACTTTATTTTCCAGATCAACAGACTGGGTCACAGCAACGCGTGGTAGGGGGCAGCTAGTATAGAATAATAGAGTTGATATACCACATGGGCCATCTAGTCCAACCCCCTGCCATGCAGTCAGATATCCCCATCACATGGCCATTACATTAAATGTAATGCAATATCTATATAAATAAAAATGTAATGTTCGTTTGTGCTATTCACAGAACTCAGAAACCACTGGGGCAATTGACACCAAGTTTGGACACTATGTCCCTAACAACCCAATGTATGTTCTCCACTCAAATAAACAATGAAAACAAAAAGCAGAAAGGACTTCTAAACTGCATGTCCACAAAGGAGAAACTGCACGTCTACAGAGACCCATGGCCACGTCCTCCTCCTTGCGGGGAAACAGCCGGCCATTAAAGCCAGGTGCACGTGCACGGCCACACACACACACACATACAAGCAAGTAGAGTGGAGGTGGAGGCGTGCCGCATGAAGCCCCTTCTCTTTCCCTCCTATGTCAGGTGAGCAGTCTCCTCCTCCTCCTTGCCCTGTTGGGAAAGCAGCAGCAACGGCGGCAGCAACAGAGCATCCACACAAGGAAGATGGGGAGGAGGGGAATGGTCCAACGATTGGCAGCCAGGATGCTAACAGGAGCGGCACTCAGGGAGCATACAACTCCTCTGTTGCGCCAACTCCACTGGCTGCCAATTTGCTACCGGGCACAATTCAAAGTGCTGGCTTTGGCCTTTAAAGGTCTAAATGGTTCTGGCCCGATCTACCTGTCTGAACGCATCTCCTCCTATTAATCAGTTAGGACATTAAGATAGTCTGGGGAGGCCCTGCTCGTGGTCCCGCCGGCTTCACGCCTGGCGGGGACGAGAGACAGGGCCTTCTCAGTGGTGGCCCCTCGGCTGTGGAATGTCCTTCCTGCAGATATCAGATCGGCCCCCTCCTTACTGGCATTCCGGAGAAAAGTGAAGACCTTGCTGTTTGAACAGGCATTTGACTAAGCAGTAGGGCTGGGCGGTTTCGTTCGTTAATTTCGTAATTCGTTATTGATTCGTATTTAAATTAGCTTATGAACCGATAACGAACCATTCTGGAGCATCCAAATAACGAAACAAATTTTTTTGATCAATTTTGTAATTGATTCGTAATTGATTCGTAATCATTTCGAAATCGTTTCGTTATTATTTCCGTAAATCTGGTACAAGTTTTATGGTTGTTGTTTGTTTTATCAGCGATAAAAAAATAAATTATCACACCAACAGTCAACAACAGAGGGAGAGGGAAGCTTCAGAAGTTCCCCCTGTCCCATTTGGAGGTTTTTTTTGTGTATTGCGCAATCGCGTCCGCCATTAACGAATCAATTACGAAATTTACGAAATTTCGTAAATAACGAAAAAAATTTAAAGAAAATTTCGGAATTCATTTAAAAAACGAAACGCAATGGACCCCTTAAAAACGAAACGAGTTTAGAACCAAATTTTTCCGTTGTTACCCAGGCCTACTAAGCAGTGTAATTGATTTGAAGTCAACTGGAACTTTTGGAGGGTCAACTCCAAGGGGAGAGGACCCTTAGTTCCCACCAAAGAGGGAACGCTACTTTGGCGAGCCTTCAGAGAAGCCTGATTCCAGCAATTTTATTAATATTAAAAATTGAAATTAGACTCTTGCCAAAGCAAAGAAGAGGCATCGAGGTTTAATGAGCGATTCAGCTGAGAAGGATGCAATGTGGTGATAGATCGCACACAAAGCATACCAGTACATTGATCAGAGGCATATTTATAGCAAAATACAGGTTTGAAAGTTTCAAAACTCCCTCCCTCTGCCCTGCAATGGGAAAGCTTTCCCTGCTTCAGCGCCTTGACAAATCAGGAGGAGAGAGGTGGGATGAAAACAGAAACAATGAGCCGGCAAATGAATCAATGGATGCGATGCCCAGTCTATTGTTCTTGAATGGAGTTGTGATGTTCCTTGATTACCTTCATCCTGGCCTTCCTGCCACAATCAGATAAGGCACAAAAGGGGAGGCTGGAGAAATGTCCGGTTTTGAATGAAGTAAACAAAATTGGGAAGGCAGCCCCCTGAGGGGTGTCTCGCTCCTATTGTGAAATGGCCAAAAGTCTTCAGAAGGAGATCCCAGCCTGATGGCTTTAATCCTGGAGACACATAGGGATTCCAGGTCTTATTGTCCTCGCCAGAGTTCTGGGATATGAGTTTCTTTTGTTGCCCCTGATTGCCCTTTCAACAGCTGGCGCTTCCTGGATTGATTTACTCAAGGGGAGGGGGAAGGAGTGATAGGTTTGGGTGTCAGGGCAAGAATAAGGAAAATACATGGGGGAATACAGAAATCCACAGAAATTCATTTCAAATATCTCCTTCCCCATCCCACCCTGCCAAAGAAATTTAATAAAGAAATTATTTTCAAGCAATATGAGTCCATAGTTCATTTTGAGGGAAGTTCATGAGCGGGAAAGATATCCTTGCGAGTCCAAAACATTAGGCAGAGCTCTTAAAGCCCCAAAGGAAAGTCTGTTGATTTCCCACTGAGCCATTGGGTGGAATTCTGCCACGCTGGGATCGAAGCTGGTCCTTGGGAAACTACAAAGAAATTTAATAAAGAAATTATTTTCAAGCAATATGAGTCCATAGTTCATTTTGAGGGAAGTTCATGAGCGGGAAAGATATCCTTGCGAGTCCAAAACATTAGGCAGAGCTCTTAAAGCCCAAAAGGAAAGTCTGTTGATTTCCCACTGAGCCATTGGGTGGAATTCTGCCACGCTGGGATCAAAGCTGGTCCTTGGGAAACTACAACTCTCATGAAGGGCAGAAGTCCCAAGATCCAGCCGTTCCCCAAAAGTCTCATGGGGTCCTTGTTGTTGTTATTGGCTTGGCAATGTGACCAAGACTTAACCCCTACTGTGCAGTCTGGTGCCCTTGCCCTTTGCAGAACTATAAGTCACTATTAGGGCTGGGCGGTTTCGTTCGTTAATTTCGTAATTCGTTATTAATTCGTATTTAAATTAGCTTACGATCCGATATCGAGCCATGCTGGAGCAACTAAAAATCAAAACGAATTTTTTAATTTATTTCGTAATTGTTTCGTAATTGGTTCGAAATCGTTTCGAAATCGTTTCGTTATTGTTTCCGTATGTCTGGTGCAAGTTTTAGGGTTGTTGTTTGTTTTATCAGTGATAAAAAAATAAATTATCATACCAACAGTCAACAACAGAGGGAGAGGGAAGCTTCAGAAGTTCCCCCTGTCCCATTTGGAGGGTTTTTTTTTAGCGTATTGCTAAAAATCGCGTCCACCATTAACGAATCGATTCGTTATTGTTTCGTAATTGTTTCGTAATTGTTTCGTAATTTACGAAATTTCGTATATTTCGAACTTTTTTAAAGAAAAATTTTGGAATTCTTTTAAAAAACGAAACGCAAAAACCCCCTAAAAACGAATCGAGTTTAGAAACAAATTTTCCCGTGGTTGCCCAGCCCTAGTCACTAGGCCTGGGTAACAACGGAAAAATTTGTTTCTAAAATCGATATTTAAAATAATTACAAAATTTTCCTTTTAAAAAGTTCGATATTTACGAAATTTCGTAAATGGTAAAAAATTAACGAATCGATTTCCGAAACAATAACGAATCGATTCGTTAATGGTGGACGCGACCGCGAAATACGCTAAAAAACCTCCAAAACCTTCTGAAGCTTCCCTCTCCCTCTGTTGTTGACTGTTGGTGTGATATTATAATTTGTTTTCACTAATTAAACCATAAAACTGGCCCAGACATGCGGAAATAATAACGAAACGACCTCAAAACAATAACGAAACGAATACAATATCGAAATACGAAGCATTTACAAAACGTTTTTGAAAATTCATTTTTTTTAATAATTGCTCCAGAATGGTTCGTTATCGTTTTGTAATTGAAAAAATTAACAAATTATTAACGAATTACGAATTAACGAAACGAAACCGCCCAGCCCTACTAGTCACTATCCCTTGTTTTTTTTTTTGGGGGGGGGGGGGCTCGACTTCAGATTGATTAGCAGAACATGGAATAATGAATAACACGACTGGATTCTGATTCTATTGATGAGACCTGATGGATTTGTTATATTGATGTATTGTTGTATTGATGTTTACTGTTTAATTAATTTGTTAGGTTATTGTTTTTAAATGCCCAATGATTTTGTACTGTGTATACTGAAACTCTTGCTGTTAACCGCTCTGAATCGCCTAAGGGCTGAGAAGAGCGGTATACAATAGGCCTGGGTAACAACGCAAAAATTTGTTTCTAAAATCGATTTGTATTTGGGGGTTTTTTTTTGTTTCGATATTTAAAATAATTACAAATTTTTCCCTTAAAAAAGTTCGGTATTTACGAAATTTCGTTAATATTTACAAAACATTTTGTAAAGGTGGCGCCCTTTTTTTCCCAATATTTTTTCAATATTTTTTTTAATTTAATTATTAATTTAGTAGAATAGGGAGGAGAAATTATTATTAAGGAGGGAAGGCAGGCACTCACTCTGGCGGGACCTCAAGCGCTGCCGCCGAGTCGGGCCCGGCTCCTCCGAAGCTAAGGTTTCAGTGCGGAATTGGGAGAAGGGGCTCCCCAAAGGCCATCTAGTCCCGCCCTCTGCTATGGTCTCAATGCGAAATTGGGAGAAGGGCTCCCCAAAGGCCATCTAGCCCAGCCCTCCGCTAAGGTTTCAGTGCGGAATTGGGAGAAGGGGCTCCCCAAAGGCCATCTAGTCCCGCCCTCTGCTATGGTCTCAATGCGAAATTGGGAGAAGGGCTCCCCAAAGGCCATCTAGCCCAGCCCTCCACTAAGGTTTCAGTGCAGAATTGGGAGAAGGGGCTCCCCAAAGGCCATCTAGTCCCGCCCTCTGCTATGGTCTCAATGCGAAATTGGGAGAAGGGCTCCCCAAAGGCCATCTAGCCCAGCCCTCCGCTAAGGTTTCAGTGCGGAATTGGGAGAAGGGCTCCCCAAAGGCCATCTAGCCCAGCTCTCCGCTAAGGTTTCAGTGCGGAATTGGGAGAAGGGGCTCCCCAAAGGCCATCTAGTCCCGCCCTCTGCTATGGTCTCAATGCGAAATTGGGAGAAGGGCTCCCCAAAGGCCATCTAGCCCAGCCCTCCGCTAAGGTTTCAGTGTGGAATTGGGAGAACGAAGCACACCCACCGCAAAGGTGAGGAAGGAGGGACGGGCCGCCTTCCCGCTGAGGGTCGCTCGCCCTCTCGCTCGCTTGCTCAGCCGGCGCCTTCCCCGCCCTCTCCTCCTCCTCCTCTCTCAGGCTCTGACTGGCTAAGGAGAGGAGAGAGAGGAGAGCTCCCAGAAAGCATCTAGCCATCTTACGTATTTCCGAAATGGACGGAAATACAAAAATATTTGGCGCATGCCGTTTCGATATTTAAAAACACTTCCGGGTTTAAAAATAAGTTTTGTAATCGTTTTGTAATTGCTAAAATTAACGAATATTTAACGAATTACAAAATTAACGAACGAAACCGCCCAGGCCTAGTATACAAATGAAGTAAATAAATAAATAAATAATATGGCACTCTGCGGGGAAGAAAACTCAGCCTGTAACTCACACCAGATAATTTGAGAAGAGCTGGCATAGATAAGACTGATCTAGTTGAACTAGTAGTCTGACTCAGTATAAGCCTGCTTTCCATGTTTCTTTATCCCACATATGCTTCATGATCTTACTAATCTCTATCAGACTTATGCAGAAGAACCTTGTAATGTGAATGCAGAAATGTTCCAAAGTTTGGTCAGGTTTACTACATACTTGCAAGAGCGGAAGGATGCAGAACACCTACGCATTATTTTCTCGAACGTGCTGCTTTGGGGAAAACTGCCAGATGGAGAAAAACAGCCTCTCTAATGAGAATGAGGGTCTTCATGAGGGCAAGCTTTTGGCCTCCCCAGTAGTACGTTCCTCGTGAGCCACATTTCTCATCACATCGAAGTACCGGGGAACAAAGTGGAGCTTTCCCAATCTCGTTTCGCTAGCTTAGCTGGCGAAGGGCACATTTGGCCAACCCTTTCCCCATATGCCTTCTTTATCAGTTGGGAAAAGGTTGAACATTTTGCCCTTTATGCTGTGAATCAATGAAGAACATCCAGATTAAGTTAAGAAGCTTTCTGAGTCAGAAAACACGACTCCGGCTGTGTAACGTACTGTTCCTCACCTACATGGAGGCACTTTGCTACTATGGAAATCTCATTGCAACTTGCTACTTTTTTAGAAGTCCTTTTTTATTTCTAAAGTTTAGGCCTGGGTAACAACGGAAAAAATTGTTTCTAAAATCGATTTGTATTTGGGGGGTTTTTTTGTTTCGATATTTAAAATAATTACAAAATTTTCCTTTTAAAAAGTTCGATATTTACGAAATTTCGTAAATGGTAAAAATTAACGAATCGATTTCCCAAACAATAACGAATCGATTCGTTAATGGCGGACGCGACCGCGAAATACGCTAAAAAACCTCCAAAACCTTCTGAAGCTTCCCTCTCCCTCTGTTGTTGACTGTTGGTGTGATATTATATATTTTTTTTCACTAATTAAACCATAAAAGTGGCCCAGACATGCGGAAATAATAACGAAACGACCTCAAAACAATAACGAAACGAATACAATATCGAAATACGAAGCATTTACAAAACGTTTTTGAAAATTCGTTTTTTTTAATAATTGCTCCAGAATGGTTCGTTATCGTTTTGTAATTGAAAAAATTAACGAATTATTAACGAATTACGAATTAACGAAACGAAACCGCCCAGCCCTACTAAAGTTGTTTCAGGACAAGCTGGAATGTGTCCAGAGGAGGGTGACTAAAAGGATCACGTGTCTAGAGAACAATCCCTATGACAGCGGTTCTCAACCTGGGGGTCGCAACCCCAAAGTGGGTCGCTGTGCCATTTTCTGGGGGTCGCGAAGCCGCCTCGGTTGGCCCCGCACCCTCCAAAATGGCTGCCGGCTCCTGTGCGAGCCAAACAGCCACGGCCATGGAGGGGGCCATTCCCGCTTGCCCCACTCGCCCTCCGGCCTCGGAGGACGCAAGGGGCAAGTGTAAGGCCCTCACCATGCCCACAGCCATGGAGGGGGCCTTCCCCGCTCGCCCTACACACCCTCCGGCTTTGGAGGACGCGAGGGGTGAGTGTACGGCCCTTGCCATGGCCGCGGCCACGTAGGGGGCTTTCCCCGCTCGCCCTACGCACCCTCCAGCTTTGGAGGACGCGAGGGGTGAGTGTAAGACCCTTGCCATGGCCGCGGCCATGGAGAGGGCCTTTCCTGCTCACCCCACTCGCCCTCCGGCCTCGGAGGACGCAAGGGGCAAGTGTAAGGCCCTCACCATGCCCGCAGCCATGGAGGGGGCCTTCCCCGCTCGCCCTACACACCCTCCGGCCTCAGAGGACGCGAGGGGTGAGTGTACGGCCCTTGCCGTGGCCGCGGCCACGTAGGGGGCTTTCCCCGCTCGCCCTACGCACCCTCCAGCTTTGGAGGACGCGAGGGGTGAGTGTAAGACCCTTGCCATGGCCGCGGCCATGGAGAGGGCCTTTTCCGCTCACCCCACTCGCCCTCCGGCCTCGGAGGACGCAAGGGGCAAGTGTAAGGCCCTCACCATGCCTGCAGCCATGGAGGGGGCCTTCCCCGCTCGCCCTACACACCCTCCGGCCTCAGAGGACGCGAGGGGTGAGTGTACGGCCCTTGCCATGGCCGTGGCCACGGAGGGGGCCTTCCCCACTCGCCCTACACACCCTCCAGCTTTGGAGGACGCGAGGGGTGAGTGTAAGACCCTTGCCATGGCCGCGGCCATGGAGAGGGCCTTTACCGCTCACCCCACGCACCCTCCGGCCTCTGAAGGGGCGAGGGGCTCCCAGCCCTCTTTACCCTCTCCAGGCAGCAAAGAAGGCTCTTCAGGAACTGAAGGTAGGACAAATCTAATTCTTTGTACTTGCCTCCCCCAAACCCCTCCAGTATTATCTGTTGGTCATGGAAGTCCTGTACGCCAAGTTTGGTTCAATTCTATTGTTGGTGGAGTTCAGAATGCTCTTTGGTGCCTGGTGAACTATAATTCACACAAATGCAATTCCCAAATGTCAGGGTCTATTTTTTCCAAACCCCTCCAGTATTATCTGTTGGTCATCGAAGTCCTGTACGCCAAGTTTGGTTCAATTCTATTGATGGAGTTCAGAATTCTGTTTGGTGCCTGGTGAACTATAATTCACACAAATGCAATTCCCAAATGGTTGAAAGATGGGGCGGAGCCTAAGTGGTCTGAAGGAAAAAAGTGTCCTTTAAACTGAGGTTTGAGGTCTTAGTTTGGCAGTGGGTGTTTGGAAAGGGTAGAGAGAAGAAGCGTGGGTGTTAGTGAGAGCAGTTTGGGTTTGAAGAAAACGTTTGGGTCAGTCTTTAGTAAAGTATTCAGAGTAGCTATAGAGAATATAGCTAGAATACTGTGTGGAGCAGCACCCCGTTAGTGGTCTGTTCATTTCCTAAGGAAGTCTAGTTCAGGGTTTTTGGCTAGATCCCTAAGGGGGATTTTGCGGAGTTACGTTCAGAGATTCATTTCCTGAAGTAATTTTCTGTGTTGGAACTTTTAACACTTGTAACCCAGAAGTTTTAAAGATCTTTACTCTATGCAACCACAAGCTTTTTATGCCAGTATTTTACTGAAACCATTAAGCTTTTGTACCTGAATAAATCAAGCCTGTTCAATAAACGTTCTTGTTATTTTTATCAACTTATACCAGCCTCAGTGTGAATACCTTTGTGGTCAAAGCATTATTCAAGTCAGCTTTCAAAAGCCTCTAAGAAAACTATAGTGACACAGAGCGTGTTACTGAACAACCTCTCAAGAATACCTCAGCCTGTTTATTATTAATATGGTGGCAGCGGAAATCTTGTGAATAATAATTTAAGTCTCTTAGTTCCAGTGGTTCCCAGTTCCTAACTTTTAAGTAGACAGTTGGTTCAGCAACCATACTCCCTCTATATTTTGGTGAGCTAGTCTGTAGTGGAGGTGTCATTGTCATAATTTGGCTGAACAGTGTTGGGTTTATTTTATATATATTTCCCCGTCTAAATAAATTAATTTAAAATATTCTCTCTACTACTCGGCTGCTGTTTCTTTATAGTGCACATACTGTTTTCTGTGCTGAAATGCATCATATACAGATTTTGGAGGCACACTGCCTTTTGCCCTGTTGCCAGTCTTGGGAGGTGAGAGATTGCTATTTCCAGAGGGAAAGGTGAACCCATTGAATCTGTTTCCGTACCTAGCCTGCAGGTTGAACAAATTCACTTGGGAAGAAAGAGCTTTCCCTGAAAAATCCAATAATGTGCTTGACCTCCCCTCAGCCTCTTCCTTTCTCTCCACCTTTGCTGGATTTCCTTTATAGATTTTCCTGCATTGATGAATCCAAGGCATGTTCGTGGGCTGGAGGTAACTTAATGAATACTTATAAGGTTGTATTCCTCTGGGCCACTTTTATCCCATTGCAGGAATGGTTTAAAATGTGTGAGAAAAGCGAGCATCCTTCTTGGATAAGCAGTTGGCAGGTGTTGCAAAAGCAATTTGCATTCAATTAGGAAGAGGTGGGGTCAAACAATTGAGCAGGAGGAGCAATTCAACTAGTGCAAACAACATTGATTGACAGCTATAAAAACCAATCAATCCAACTATACATTTACAGGGTAAAAAAAAGGCAAAATCAGGCATGATACAACAGTTCAAATCCTGCAACTTACATTTCTACATATAGGTGGCGCCACTCGCGCTGTCACACTCAGGCTACGAGGGAATGCCTAAGTAAGTAAGTAACTGCTATGGCTCAATTCTATGGACCCTCCATTTGTGCCTCTTCAAATTCCACAGCACTGCTGGTCACAGCTGAACTCCAACTGGAGCGCTCAAGGGCCAGGTTTTCCCAGTTCTCAGTGTCTATGCTACAGTTTTAAGGTTGATTTAAGCCCATGAGGCATCTGTAGGGAGACTAAGGTGCTTGTTTATAAAGCTATTGTCCTCCCAACCCTGCAAAACGTGGACTGTCTACAGACATCACGCTCAACTCCTGGAACGATTCCATCGGGGTTGCCTCCAGAAAATCCTGCAAATCTCCATAGCAGTAAAGGTGGTATCAAACTGCATTCATTTTACATTCGTTCTACAAAATGGACTGTAGATGGACTGCCTCCTATATAGATGAGGTTGTTGTGCATTTCAGGGGTTTAAAAATACAAGTTTTAAAAATGCACTTGAATCAGAATACAAACATTTGGAAAGTGTACACACGCCATTTAGGTCTGTAGGTAAAGAAGGGTGGACCATGTATAGCCACTGATTCCTACTTCACCATTTGGAACTTGTTCTGTGCAAAAACGTATGTTTTTGTCTAGAAAGCAACCTCCCCAGATTGGGGAGCAAGCATTTGTTACAGACTCAAAGCCTCTCCAGCTCTAAACAAGAAGGAATGATTTGCTTGCAAAGCTTTCTTTCTAACTCTCCAAATGAAGAACCTGGCATTTCATAGGTCATTTGGGGAAAGGGAGGGGGAAAAGAGGAGTTTTTTGACAGACAAGGCGAGTTCCTCATTAGTCGTTCCTAATAGGGCAAATTGCTACCTAATTGACTTGGTTTCCTGCCTTTTGAAAGCTATTCTGTAATAAAAGCCAGGAGGAAAGCAGACAACAAAGAGCGATTGGGTATAATAAGCAGAATGAAGTCCCAGGAAGGCCCATATAAACACTGATGATAATTGTACCATGTCCAAACAGCAAAAATTGAGACAGTAGGGCTGGGCGGTTTCGTTTCGTAATTTCGTAATTCGTTAAAAATTCGGGGTTTTTTTTGGTTACGAAGCGATAACGAACCATTCAGGAGCATCTAAAAAACGAAACGAATTTTTCAATTCGTTTCGTAATTGCTTCATATTCGTTTCGTATTCGTTTCGAAATCGTTTCGAAATCGTTTCGTTATTATTTCCTCATGTCTGGGGCAAGTTTTATAGCTGTTGTTTGTTTAATCAGTGAAAAAAATATATAAATATCACACCAACAGTCAACAACAGAGGGAGAGGGAAGCTTCAAAAGTTCCCCCTGTCCCATATGCAGCTTGTCAATATCTCTCTTGAATTGTGGTGCCCAGAACTGGACACAATATTCCAGATGTAGTCTTATGGTCTTGTTTCTTGAACTGGGATGCAACATAGTTCACCTACAATCAAAGACCATTTTGAATCCCACAAACAATAGAACTGGGACAAACTTCCTACATGGAGCCTCCATGACCAACAGAAAATACTGTATTTTCTGATGGTCTTTGGTGATCCCTCTGATACCCCTCCCCAAACACCCCCCCCCCCCCGACTCTCAGGCTGATAAACGCAGATCTACAGTGTACCGAGGCTCTACTGTGAACATCTCTTAGTCACTTTGCTTGGGGACGAAAAGAACTTCTTTATGAAGTCTTTCTTTTGGGCCCTTTGTTTGCAAAGTGCTTAAAATTACTTTTGTCCCTCAATTAGACAGCCTTTTTCTTGAGTGAGTAAACCGACCTTTGGAATTTTTTAAAAAACCACACAGCTTCTGTTGTTAATGAATCTCCTTTATGCCAAAGACGTTGCTGTAAAGCATGCTATTACAATTACGGAGAAGTGTCTTGTGTTTCAAGGAAATGTGTTGATCCCACCAGGGGTTCTCTCCTCCAAAGCAAATAACATTCGCTCAGGCAGCGAGGAGGATGCCAAGCAGCACTGAACCTTTTCTAATTGCTGTTTTTCAAGGGTTGCCACAAAATCTGCGCTCCATTCAGAACTGGGTTACATCTCTATTGGCAGGCTTGTGCCGTTTCATTTGGCTTGTTCTCGTATTGCTCTGGAGACGGAAGAGATCATCCAACTGTGCTTAAATACAAGTTTAATGTTTAACAGTACGATTGGGGGGAGGGGGATGGATGGAAAGAAGGAAGGAAGGAAGGACAGCTGGAAAGATAGATAGGAAAACAGCTAGGAAGATAGATAGATAGATAGATAGATAGATAGATAGATAGATAGATAGATAGATAGACAGACAGACAGACAGACATGGATGACAGGCAGACAGACATGGAGGGATGGAAAGATAGAGAGATGGATTTCTAGGAAGATAACTAGATAGAAAAATAGCAAGGAAGATGTATAGATAGATGGATAGGAAGATAGGATGGATGGAAGGAAGGAAGGAAGGAAGGAAGGAAGGAAGGAAGGAAGGAAGGAAGGAAGGACAGCTAGAAAGATAGATAGGAAAATAGCTAGACAGACAGACAGACATGGAGGGATGGATGGAGGGATGGAAAGATAGAGAGATGGATTGCTAGGAAGATAACTAGATAGAAAAATAGCAAGGAAGATGGATAGATAGATGGATAGAAAGATAGGATGGAAGATACATGGAAGGAAGGAAGGAAGGAAGGAAGGAAGGAAGGAAGGAAGGAAGGAAGGACAGCTAGAAAGATAGGAAAATAGCTAGCTGGACATCCATGTCTGTCTGTCCATCTGTCTAGCTAGCTAGCTAGCTAGCTAGCTAGACAGATGGACAGACAGACATGGATGGATGGAGGGATGGAAAGATAGAGAGATGGATTGTTAGGAAGATAACGACAAAATAGCTAGGAAGATGTATAGATAGATGGATAGGAAGATAGGATAAAAGATACATGGAAGGGAGGGAGGGAGGGAGGAAGATAGATAGCTAGACAGACAGACACATGGATGGATGGATGGATGGATGGAGGGAGGGATGGAAAGATAGAGAGATGCATTGCTAGGAAAATAACTAGATAGAAAAATAGTTAGGGAGATGGATAGATAGATGGATAGAAACATAGGACGGAATATACATGGAAGGAAGGAAGGAAGGAAGGGAGGGAGGGAGGGAGGGAGGGAGGGAGGGAGGGAGGGAGGGAGGGAGGGAGGAAAATAACTAGCTAGCTAGACAGACAGGCAGACATGGATGGATGGATGGATGGAGGGATGGAGAGATGGAGGGATGGAGGGATGGAAAGATAGAGAGATGCATTGCTAGGAAGATAACGAGATAGAAAAATAGCTAGGGAGATGTATAGATAGATGGATAGGAAGATAGGATAAAAGATACATGGAAGGGAGGGAGGGAGGGAGGAAGATAGATAGCTAGACAGACAGACACATGGATGGATGGATGGAGGGAGGGATGGAAAGATAGAGAGATGCATTGCTAGGAAGATAACGAGATAGAAAAATAGCTAGGGAGATGTATAGATAGATGGATAGGAAGATAGGATAAAAGATACATGGAAGGGAGGGAGGGAGGGAGGAAGATAGATAGCTAGACAGACAGACACATGGATGGATGGATGGAGGGAGGGATGGAAAGATAGAGAGATGCATTGCTAGGAAGATAACGAGATAGAAAAATAGCTAGGGAGATGTATAGATAGATGGATAGGAAGATAGGATAAAAGATACATGGAAGGGAGGGAGGGAGGGAGGAAGATAGATAGCTAGACAGACAGACACATGGATGGATGGATGGAGGGAGGGATGGAAAGATAGAGAGATGCATTGCTAGGAAAATAACTAGATAGAAAAATAGTTAGGGAGATGGATAGATAGATGGATAGAAACATAGGACGGAATATACATGGAAGGAAGGAAGGAAGGAAGGAAGGAAGGAAGGAAGGAAGGAAGGAAGGGAGGGAGGGAGGGAGGAAGGGAGGGAGGAAAATAACTAGCTAGCTAGACAGACAGGCAGACATGGATGGATGGATGGATGGATGGAGGGATGGAGAGATGGAGGGATGGAGGGATGGAAAGATAGAGAGATGCATTGCTAGGAAGATAACGAGATAGAAAAATAGCTAGGGAGATGGATAGATAGATGGATAGGAAGATAGGATAAAAGATACATGGAAGGGAGGGAGGGAGGAAGGAAGGAAGGAAGGGAGGGAGGGAGGGAGGGAGGGAGGAAGGAAGGAAAATAGCTAGCTAGCTAGACAGACAGACAGAATGGATGGATGGATGGAGGGATGGAAAGATAGAGAGATGGATTGCTAGGAAGATAACTAGATAGGAAAATAGCTACGAAGATGGATAGATAGATGGATAGGAAGATAGGACAGAAGATACATAGAAGGAAGGAAGGAAGGAAGGAAGGAAGGAAGGAGATAGATAGATAGATAGATAGATAGATAGATAGGAAAATAGATAGGAAGATTGATCAATAGATGGATGGATGAGTGGGTGTATAGGAAGATAGGTAGGATGACAGAGAGAGAGAAAGAGAGAGAGAGAGGGAAATAGCTAGGAAGGAAAGGAAAGGAGGTTGCTAGGAAGATAACTAGATAGGAAAATAGCTAGGAAAATTGAACAGTTGATAGATAGATCTATAGACAATGGATGGATAAGAAGATGGATAGGAGGATAGATAGATAGATAGATAGATAGATAGATAGATAGAAAGAAAAATAGCTAGAAAGATTGATCAGTTGATAGATCTATAGATGAATGGATGAATAAGAAGATAGGTAGGAAGACAGATAGATCAATAGATGATAGATAGATAGATAGATAGATAGATAGACAGACAGACAGACAGACAGACAGGAAGATTGATCAATTGCTTGATAGATCCATAGATGGATGGATGAAAGGAAGATAGGTAGGAAGATAGATAGATATATGATACACAGATAGATAGATAGATAGATAGATAGATAGATAGATAGATCAATTGATAGATCTATAGATGAATGGATAAATAAGAAGATAGATAGATAGACAGACAGACAGACAGACAGATAGATAGATAGATAGGAAGATTGATCAATTGATAGATAGATCGATTGACGGATGGATGAAAGGAAGATAGGAAGATAAATAGATAGTGATAAGAAAATAGCTAGGAAGGAAAATGACTGATAGAATTGGGGCTACAGTAAGATGGTATATGTGAAATAGTTGCTTCTTCTTTTTCTTCTTAACTTTATTTCTACCTCGTGTTTCTCCCCATCTGACATAAATATATCCTCTCTGGGCATTTTCTAGGTCCTCCAATGCAACTCTGTGGTATTCATGGAGCAGTGGTCCTTCCTTTCAATAGGCTTTGCAGTTATCCATGGCTTGGCTTTGGGAATGTTTTCCCCATGGATGCAGGGACCATACTTTACATGAGAATCCAAGCTGATCATATTTCCCAAATCCATATTTCTTGAAGATGATGTCCATGAAATCCATGTTCATGATAGTGGTTTCCATAAGGGTGGGTGTCACACATGGACCTCCCTCAATATCAGACAATACCGCAGCATTCTTGGAAATGTGATCATTGCCTCCAACCCAGGTTCATATACTTTTTGATTTTGCTCATGGGGTCTTTTTCCACGGACTCAACCTTGCAGCAAGCCTTTAAAACTCTCTTATTTCTTTACCACCTTTATACATATAATGTTAAAAGTGCGTGGGAGAAAAGCGTGCACTCAGCAAAAGTGAAGTAGCGCAAGCATTAAACATTGACAAGGCTGCTTTGAAATTCTGCCTTTGGGGAAAACGATTTGATCCGCTCTTACAGCATGTGCGTCTCTATCTGTGCTTATGATGGAAAGGCTGCTGCTTTCCTAGCTTTCTTTTCCCTCCCTCCTCTCCTACCTTCACTGGCTCCACTCCTTGCCTTTGCCTGGGAGAAAAGCAGAGAAAAGGAGAGGCCATCAGTCAATCTGACCCACATTGTTTACAAAAGTAGGACTCCAACTCCCATGAGTGCAGCACAGTTGAGTCTTGCTCACGGCCTGGTTTCCCAGAGAGAAGGTCTCCTGTCCAAAGGCTGAAGCTCTCAAAGATAAGATTCAGGCAAAAGTTGCATCTCTAGGTTGCTGTGTGTTACAGATGTAGGAAACCTGGAACCAGATGCTGAATGTGAAAAGATTTGGTGCATATGGAAAACTAAATTAAATTAAAGCAGAGGTTATCAAAAAAATTTAACCGTGGAGCCCTTTGTTGAAGCAAAAATTTCTCATGGAGCCGCGAGAAATGTTCATATATATATATATATATATATATATATATAGTGTGTGTGTATGTATACATATTGTTTATATATTACAATAATAATTAAGAAATATTTATTATTATATAATTATATAATTATATATATATTATATATATATTATTGTAATTGGGAAATATTTATATAGGGTGGTATTTCTCAACTTGGGGGTTCGGCTCCTTGGGGAGGGTTGTGAGGGGGTTTCAGAGAGATCGCCAAAGATAATCAGAAAACACGTATTTTTGATCGTCTTAGGAATCTCTTTGGCATAGTCCTTTGGGTACACAGTGCTCTCTGGATGTAGGTGAACTACATATCCCTAAAAAACTGTCAATTCATTCCTAGTCCCTCAAGTATTTTCTGTTGGTCATGGGGGTCTCTGTTTAGGAAGTTTGGCCCAATTCTATTGTTGGTGGGATTCAAAATGCTCTTTGATTGTAAGTGAACTATAAATCTCAGCAACTACAACTCCTAAATGTCAAGCTATATCTTTCCCAAACCCCATAAGTGTTCACATTTGGGCATATTGCATATTCGTGCCAAGTTTGGTCCTGATTCATCATTGTTTGAGTCCAAAGTGCTCTCTGGATGTAGGTGAACTACAACTCCCAAATTCAAGGTCAATGCCCACCAAACCCTTCCAGGGCTTCTGTTGGTCATGAGAGTTCCGTATGCCAAGTTTGGCGCAATTCCATCATTGGTGGAGTTCAGTATGCTCTTTGATTGTAGGTGAACTATACATCCCAGCTACTACAACTCTCAAAATGTCAAGATTCTATTTTCCCCAAACTCCATCAGTGTTCACATATTGGAATATTGAGTATTCGTGCCAAATTTGGTCCAGATCCATCATTGTTTGAGTCCACAGTGATCTATGGATGTAGGTGAACTACAACTCCAAAACCAAAGGACACTGCCCACCAAACTCTTTCAGTATTTTCTGTTGGTCATGGGAGAACTGTGTGCCACGTTTGGTTCAATTCCATCGTTGGTGGGGTTCAGAATGCTCTGTGATTGTAGGTGAACTATAAATCCCAGCAACTACAACTCCCAAATGACAAAATCAATTTTTTGAGTGAAGGACATACATTGGGTTGTTAGGTGTCTTGTGTCCAAATTTGGTGTCAATTCGTCCAGTGGTTTTTGAGTTTTGTTAATACCACAAAAGAACATTACATTTTTATTTATATAGATATTTATACCTCACTTTATCTTCCCAAAGGGAGATAGGGCCTTATCTGTTGGAACTTGCAAGAAATCAGTTAGTGTGTGTCAACTGTAAAATAAGATGCATGAAGCTGATTGGTTGACGTTTGCCCAGGGAGATGGGTGAGCCTGGGACTTTGGATACTGTTACATTTTTCAGGCTTTAGCTATGCGGGTGCTTGCAGGGAATCTCAGAGAGAGAAGCAGACAGAGGCATAGTTTGGAGTGTGCTCTTGCTTCATAAGCTGCTGGAAGGAGTTTCTCCACACTGACAAAGAAAGACCATTTTAAATCTGTCATAAAAGGACATTATGTGAGTCGATGCAACTGATCACATGATTGTAAATATGTTGTTCTGAATTATGAAGAGTAAAACTACTTATTCCTTACTTTTCATCTGTGTAGCATATTTTCTTTCTCTGGCAAAGCAGTGTGTGGGTTGATCAAACCTGAACTACACATGATTTTCATTTAGTCACATTATCTAAAGGAGGAAACCATGAAAATGAACAAAATCTGGCTACCAGTATTAAAAAACTCTAAAATTGCAACAGCACCACAACAGAGAGGAAACAAACAAGGACATCTAATCACCTCTCAACAAAAGATTGCTCTAGGCACTGTCAGGCTATCAAATGCTAATCAAGGTGGTCAGTTGAAACATTCACACCTAGCTCCAGCAGACAAGAGTCCTTTGTCTCACCCTGGTCATTCCACAGATATATAAACCCATTTTCCTAGTTCCAACAGATCTCAGTACCTCTGAGGATGCTTGCCAAGATGCAGGCAAAATGTCAGGAGAGAATGCCTCTAGACCTTGGCCATATAGCCCGAAAAAACCTACAACAACCCAGTGATTCCGGCCATGAAAGCCTTCGACAATACATTATCTACATTGTTATATAATGCAGTCTGAAAATGTATTATATGGTCAGTGTAGACTCAGGGCAATTCAACCGCATAAGGATCAGCTCTGCGGGGCCATTTTGCTGCATTTTGCCCATCCCTGCTAATACAGGCATTTACTTTATTTTATTTTATTTTATTGGGTTTAAACAAATATTTCTGTAATGTCAGAGTGGGATACAGACAAAAAGCAATTTAAAGCAATTTAAAACGCGAAGAGCAATTTAGAACAATTTAAAGCAGGATAATGGAACCGTTTCAACCATCGGTATCGTGATACAGATTCAAGCCAAGCTCCGAAGTACCGGAAAACTTTAGTGAAAAGTTTAGCTCTGGATCAAAATTAAGTCCTATTGGGTGCATTCAGGTCTGATGTATGTCCACCTGAAGGCCAAGCTATCACAGTGAGTGCATCCACATGATCTAATTAATGCAGTTTGACACCACTTTAACCGTCATGGCTCAATGGAAACTTGGAGGTTGTAGTTTCATGGGGTCTTTAGCCTTCTCTGGAAAGGAATGTTAGTGCCTCGCTAAGTTACAACTCCAATGATTCTATAGCATTGAGCCATCAATCCATATGTCTGGATCACCTGGGAAGGAATACGACTGGATCATTGCAGCACACCAAAATACCTGGGAGTCACACTGGAACGTGCTCTGACTTACAAGAAGCACTGCTTGAATATCAAGCAAACAGTGGGTACCACAACCAGATACAGTGAAGACATCTGCCCTTGCGCTGTGCTACTCTGTTGCTGAGTATGCATGCCCATTGTGGAACACATCTCACCACACTAAAACAGTGGATGTGGCTCTTAATGAGACATGCCGCATTATCACGGGGTGTCTGCGCCCTACACCACTGGAGAAATTACACTGCTTAGCCGGTATTGCACCACCTGACATCCGCCGGGAAATAGCAGCCAATAGTGAAAGGACCAAGGCAGTGACATCTCCAGCTCATCCCCTGTTTGGGTATCAGCCAGCACGTCAACGACTTAAATCTAGAAATAGTTTTCTAAGATCTACAGAGACACTCGCCAGAACACCTCAGCAAGCGAGAGTCCAAAAGTGGCAGGCTCAACCCCAGAACCTCAACCAATGGCTGATACCAAATGAGAGACTCCCCCCTGGGCAGACAGAGGACTGGGCGACTTGAAAGGCGCTGAACAGACTGCGCTCTGGCACCACAAGATGCAGAGCCAACCTCAAGAAATGGGGCCACAAAGTGGAACCCTCGGCATGCGAGTGTGGAGAGGAGCAAACCACTGACCACCTGCTGTAATGCAACCTGAGCCCTGCCACATGCACCATGGAGGACCTTCTTGCAGCAACACCAGAAGCACTCCAAGTGCCAGATACTGGTCAAAGGACATTTAATCAACTACCAAACTCACAAATTTTGTATTTTTCTGTTTTGTTTTGTTTTTTGTTGCTTTGTTCTATTAGAAATGTAATATAATCGACTGGTTGCACTGACACGATAAATAAATAAAGTGAGTACCAGAAATAATATTAGACAAAAGTAGCTGGCACAACCTGGGGATCACAACCAGACACAGTGAAGACATCTGCCCTTGCGCTTTGCTCCTCTGCTGCTGAAAATGCATGCCCAGTGTGGAATACATCTCACCACATTAAAACCAAGGATATGGCTCTTAATGAGACATTATCACAGGATGTCTACGCCCCACACCACTGGAGAAATTGTACTGTTTAGCTGGTATTGCACCATCTTATTAAGATACATAGGCTAAGTTTCTACAGGATCTTACTTACTTAGGCGATCCCTCATTGTCCGAGTAGGATAGCCTTCCAAGATCGGTGTACTGGCGGTGTGTCCGTAGGTGACTGTGGAGCCCTATTTTTGATCTGCATCTTCTCCTGCAGTGAGGGAACCCAAAAATATTGAGGAACATTGGAACAAACTGATCTCCATCATCACAGCCTGTGAAGAAACTATTGGATACTAAACCAAGAATCATCAAGATTGGTTTGACAAAAATGACAATGAGACCCAACAGCTAATTGACAAGAAAAGGAGAGCCTTCCAAACATGGCAGACAGACATCAACTGTGCTGCTAAGAAAAAGATCTATGCCAGTGCAACAGCTGAGATCCAAAGAAGGGCAAGAGAACTCAAGAACATCTGTTGGAAAAATAAGGCTGAAGAAATCCAACACCTGGCAAATATCCATGATGCTCAGGGATTTTTCAAAGCCACAAAGGTCATCTATGAACCAAAAAACCATGGCATACAGCCTCTACGCTCATCCGGTGGAGCCAAACTTCTGAAGGACAAAAAAATCAATTGCACTATGTTGGAAAGAACACTACCAAAGCCTCCTGAATCACAGCTCCAATGTGGCCGAAGAGGTTCCCTCACAAATTCCACAACAACAAACCAGGGATGAGCTTGCAGCACTGCCTAGTTTGGAAGAAGTCAGCAATGCCATCAGCCAACAAAAAAATAACAAAGCCAGCGGACCTGATGGGATCCCTGTTGAAATCTTTAAAGAGGGAGGACCTGAGCTCCACCAGCTCATAGAAAAAGTGTGGGTGACCGAGAAAATCCCAACAGTTTTCAAAGATGCCACCATCATCACCCTACTACAGGATCACTACCATGTTGTGTATTAAAAAATTCACCTTGATTAATCACAATTCTCAGATGGTGTAATTGAACAAACTAAGGCTAACTGGTTCTGGGCCACTCCCTAAGGGTATAATTGTAAAGTGTTTGGAATGTAACACTGGGCTTACTGAAGGCTTGCCCCAGGGCGGAAGCTCTTGACTTGCAGCCCATTTTGAAACTGCAATGCAACTTGAGCCCTGTCACATGCACAGAGAACCTTCTCACAGCAACACCAGATGCACTCCAAGTGGCCAACATCTGGTCAAAGGAAATCTAGCATAATGCCAACTTTGTTTGTGGGTTTTTCTATACATTATATCAGTATTCTCAATTTCCTTCTGACACGATAAATAAAAATAACTAAATTACGCCATTTATTTAGAGTATTTATATTCCGCCCTTCCCATCCCGCAGGGGACTCAGGGTGGATTACAATGTACATATACATGGCAAACATTCAATGTCATAGACACACAATATATATAGACAGACACTCAGAGGCTATTTAACATTCCAGCTTCTGGCCACCAGGGGAGCTGTCACTTCACCGTTGGTTTGTGTACTTCCTCATTCCTTGCATACTTCCTGGAGATTTTTATGTAAATCAGTTAAATTAGCCTCCCTACATAAGTGGTACCTAAATTTCCTTCTTGACAGATGCAACTGTCTTTCGGGCTGCAAAGGTCGACAAAAAGCCACACAATTTTGGTCGGACCTCACTCCAACCCGGGCTGGCTTTGAACTCAGTAGTGATCTTAATACAGCTGACTCCCAGCCAGCTGCACCACAGTCCCGGTGCCATGGCAAGGAAAGTGGTGTCAAACTGCATTAAATCAACCGTGTAGATGCCCCCAGGCTTTTCTGGGGTTGAGAAAGTGTGACTTGTGTCACCCTTCATAATCCAGCTCTCAAACTGCTTTATCATGTTGGCTACCTTGGCAGCCACCTCTCCACCAAAGTCAACATCGACACCGAAATACAACACCGCCTGAGCTCTGCGAGTGCAGCATTTTCCCGAATGAAGCAGAGAGTGTTTGAGGACCGAGACATCCGTAGGAATACCAAGGTGCTTGTCTATAAAGCTATTGTCCTCCCAACCCTGCTATATGCCTGCGAAACGTGGACTGTCTACAGACGTCACATGCAACTCCTGGAACGATTCCATCAGCGCTGCCTCCGGAAAATCCTGCAAATCTCTTGGGAAGACAAGTGGACAAATGTCAGCGTGCTGGAAGAAGCAAAGACCACCAGCATTGAAGCAATGGTCCTCTGCCATCAACTCCGCTGGGCCGACCACGTTGTCCAGATGCCTGACCACCGTCTCCCAAAGCAGTTGCTCTACTCTGAACTTAAGAACGGAAAACGGAACGTTGGTGGACAGGAAAAGAGATTTAAAGATGGGCTCAAAGCCAACCTTAAAATCTCTGGCATAGACTCTGAGAACTGGGAAGCCCTGGCCCTTGAGCGCTTCAGCTGGAGGTCAGCTGTGACCAGCAATGCTGCAGAATTCGAGGAGGCACGAGTGGAGGGTGAAGGAGAGAAACGTGCCAGGAGGAAGGCGCATCAAGCCAACCCCGACCGGGACCGCCTTCCACCTGGAAACCAATGCCTTCACTGTGGGAGAAGATGCGGGCCAAGAATAGGGCTCCACAGCCACCTACGAATCCACAAGGAAACCCATCATGGAAGACCATCTTACTCGTCCAACGAGGGATCGCCTAAGTAAGTAAATCATGTTGGCTCTCAATATGTTCCTTACTAGAAAATGAAGAATTTTATATGCTTTCCACATTGGAGCTTCAAACGTTGCTTTGAAAGTTATCCGTAGAAGGCCATTTAAGGAATCCTATCACATGGTTTGTTTCCAAGCTCAATATCAATTGCTATATCAGTCTTAGGTTTCTGTTGTTTTTCAATAGCAGGAGGTAATATGTACTTGATAATTTTTCATAGCTCCCAACATTTCATCTCCAAAACCAAAGGGAATATCCTATGAATTTTTACTGAACTGAACTCCATAGAGACTGCAGTGGGACTACGGTTGGCAATGCAATGACGGTTTGCTAATAAAACTTCTCAGCCGGGGAATTCGTTTTGCAACAGCCGACGGGGCCTCGCTGGGAAAACGTGTAATAAATGTGCAAGCCGCACATCCAGTAGCAATTAAAAGCAACTGCCTCGCTACGTATTTTTTTGTCCTCCCCGTTGTGCAGAATACTGTAAAGCTGTAATTGGGTTGCTCACGTCGAGAGCCGAGAGACGGAACAAGTGTCCAGGCAAAATTTTAATTTCCTACTAAAGTGAGATTTTAGACTTAAGGAAGACCCTGAAGTGTATTGGGAAGATTGCAAAGTGGGTGAAAATGCAGCACGCCTCATACTACTTTTTGCTCCAATGGAGGCAAATTTTCAGCTTATTTTCAGGGCTTATTTTCAGGGGGTGTGTTAGAGTTCGGCCTGAGATTGTGTCTAATGATCAGGGTACTTTGGATGTTTGTCGTGGGAGTTCTGTGTGCCATATTTGGTTCAATTCCATCATTGGTGGAGTTCAGAATGCTCTTTGATTGTAGGTGAACTATACATCCCAGTAACTACACTTGCCGCAGTTGCTCCTGCTTCAGGTCTGGAGGCGTGCCTGAAGACCCCGGCGTGTGCACCAAAAGTCACCTCTTCTCCTGACTTTCTCCTCAACCATTGGGACCAAGAGAGAGAGAGAGAGAGGGGTGGAGATGCCCACCTTTCCTGAAGGTAGGCACAAAAACAAAGGAGGGAGCGGAGGTGGGAGATACCTCCAGCCGGAGAGGCTCTCTCTCTCTCTCTCTCTCTCTCTTGGTCCCAATGGCTGAAGAGAAAGTCAAGAGAAGAGGCAACTTTTGGTGCGCATGCTGGGGTCTTCAGACACACCTCCAGACCCGAAGCGGGCCAGGCGCGTCGGCTCCGCCCCTTGGCCCACCTGCGCATTGGGGAGATTAGAGGAGGCAAGTGAAGTGCCGGGGGATCGGGAAAGGAAGCCGGTCATGGGGAAGGGATCGAACGCTGAGAACGATTGAGCGCCGGCTCTGCTCGCGCACCCGGTGGCCGGGTGGAGCAGGAACGAGAGGGGTGAGGCGAGGCTCAAGGGCCCGGCCCCTTTGGGAAGAGGATCGTCCGGCAGTAAAGCAAGAAAGCCGAGGCTCCCCCCCCCCCCGGACTGCTAGGGCTGTTGTAAGCTGAGGGGGCGCTCCTCAAGTGGCAGTCGGGGGGCATTTACAGAGGCGCTCTGCGCCCCTGGCAAAAAAAAGGTGTTCTGCGACCGCTTACTTCGCGTAATGGATGAGCCGCCCCTGGGTTTATATCACAAGGATTGTGAAAAGTTGTACTATTATTTATTTATTTATTTATTTACAGTATTTATATTCCATCCTTCTCACCCCACAGGGGACTCAGGGCGGATCACAATACCCATATACATGGCAGACATTCAATGCCATAGACACACAATATATATAGATGGATACACACTCTAACTTCCAGCTTCATTAGAGTTTTCTTTGAATTCCAGCCACCAGGGGGAGCTGTCACTTCACCATACACTTGAGACACTGATGGAGTACTTCCTCATTCTTTTGCACGCTGCTGGAGAGTTTTATGGCATCATAAACTAAAATAGCTTCCCCGCATAAGCGGTACCTAAATTTCATATTTGACAGATGCAACTGTCTTTCGGGCCACAAAGGTCAACCGCAAGCTAGACAAATCGTCAGGAGCTTACTCCGACCTTGTTGGATTCGAACTCATGACCTTTTGGTCAGTAGTGACTTTTAATGCAGCGGACTCCCAATCAGCTGCACCACAACCCGGTCATAGAATCATAGAATCATAGAATCAAAGAGTTGGAAGAGACCTCATGGGCCATCCAGTCCAACCCCCTGCAAGAAGCAGGAATATTGCATTCAAATCACCCCTGACAGATGGCCATCCAGCCTCTGTTTAAAAGCTTCCAAAGAAGGAGCCTCCACCACACTCCGGGGCAGAGAGTTCCACTGCTGAACGGCTCTCACAGTCAGGAAGTTCTTCCTCATGTTCAGATGGAATCTCCTCTTGTAGTTTGAAGCCATTGTTCCGCGTCCTAGTCTCCAGGGAAGCAGAAAACAGGCTTGCTCCCTCCTCCTCCCTGTGGCTTCCTCTCACATATTTATACATGGCTATCATATCCCCTCTCAGCCTTCTCTTCTTCAGGCTAAACATGCCCAGCTCCTTAAGCCGCTCCTCATAGGGCTTGTTCTCCAGACCTTTTATCATTTTAGTCGCTCTCCTCTGGACACATTCCAGCTTGTCAATATCTTTCTTGAATTGTGGTGCCCAGAATTGGACACAATATTCCAGATGTGGTCTAACCAAAGCAGAATAGAGGGGTAGCATAACTTCCCTAGATCTAGACACTATGCTCCTCTTGATGCAGGCCAAAATCCCATTGGCTTTTTTTGCCGCCACATCACATTGTTGGCTCATGTTTAACTTGTTGTCCACGAGGACTCCAAAATCTTTTTCACACGTCCTGCTCTCGAGCCAGGCATTGTTCCCCATTCTGTATCTTTGCATTTCGTTTTTCCTGCCAAAGTGGAGTATCTTGCATTTGTCACTGTTGAACTTCATTTTGTTAGTTTTGGGTCCTAGCCCTAGTGCTTATTATCAGGATAGATCTTACTTTTGGGGGGAAAGGGTCACTGCGGCTTATTTAGGGGGTAGGGCTTATATCACAAGGTTTGTGAAAGTTATACTAGGGCTCATGGGGGCTTATTTTGAGGGTAGACTTATATTAGGGGCATGCTGGTAAATCAAGCTAGGGCTTACAGTATTTTCCAGTTCAGTCTTGCTATGGAGGAAGTGATATCGAGCTCCCTTTTGGAGGGATCTCCCTGTGAGAGAAGATCCCTGAGGACTACACCAAAGAGAGTCCTTAAACCTTGGTGAGGCCAGCAGAAGCCAATTTCAGCAATAAAAATATTAAAAAATAATAATCCTCACCAAAGCGGAAGAAGTTCAGCAATCGAGGTGTCTTTATTAGCGATTCAGCTGAGATCGGATGCATTGTAGGAATAATTCCACCACAAGCATGCTGCTAGGGCAGTTACAAGCATATCTACATGAAGCCGCTGGGTGAGATCATCCGGAGTTTCGGGGTACGGTGTCATCTGTACGCAGATGATGTCCAACTCTGTCACTCCTTTCCACCTGCTACTAAGGAGGCTGTCGAGGTCCTGAACCGGTGCCTGGCTGCTGTGACGGTCTGGATGAGGGCGAACAAATTGAAGTTGAATCCAGACAAGACAGAGGTACTCCTGGTCAGTCGCAAGGCCGAACAGGGTATAGGGTTACAGCCTGTGTTGGATGGGGTCGCACTCCCTCTGAAGACACAGGTTCGCAGCTTGGGTGTGACCCTGGACTCGTCGCTGACCCTGGAGCCCCAGGTCTCGGCGGTGACCAGGGGAGCATTTGCACAGCTCAGGCTCGTGCGCCAGCTGCGCCCGTATCTTGGGAAGTCTGACTTGGCCACGGTGGTACACGCTCTTGTCACATCCCGCTTAGACTACTGTAACGCTCTCTACGTGGGGCTGCCCCTGAAGATGGCCCGGAAGCTGCAACTAGTCCAATGCGCGGCAGCCATGATTCTAACAGGAGCGGAGCGCAGGGAGCACACAACCCCCCTGTTGCACCAGCTCCACCGGCTGCCGATTCGCTACCGGGCCCAATTCAAGGTGTTGGTACTGGCCTATAAAGCCCTAAACGGTTCCGGCCCAAGATACCTAGCTGACCGCATCTCGGCCTATGAACCCACCCGAACTTTGAGATCTTCCGGGGAGGCCCTGCTCTCGATCCCGCCAGCCTCCCAAGCACGGTTGGCGGGGACGAGGGATAGGGCCTTCACGGTGGTGGCTCCTCGGCTGTGGAACGCCCTTCCTGTAGATGTTAGGCTGGCACCATGTCTCATGACATTCCGTAGAAAGTTAAAGACCTGGATGTTCGTGCAGGCATTTGAGTAATTCAGTGCACTTCTGGTAATTTGAACATAGGAACGGAACAATGGACGTCGAATTTGGATCACGCTTGGATGACGAGGCGATCGGGGGGGGGGGGGGGGACTTTGGGAGAATTGTGTATTGATGTTTGTATTAGCTAGTAATGGAGATGTTTAGTTTAACTGTTATGGTATATAGATTGTTGCTGTTTTTACTGTCTTTGATGTTTGCTATCTGGAAACCGCTGTGAGTCGCCCTCGGGCTTGAGATACAGCGGTATACAAGAATAGTAAATAAATAAATAAATAAATATAGAGAAAATACAAAGGAAAACAGTTCAAATCCCCCGCCCGCCCTCTGCCTCTGGAGGGCCAATCAGCAGGCTTTCCTTGCTTCTGAGGATGGGCGAATCAGAAGCAGGCAAGGCGGGACAACCGCAGACAATGGGGGAAATGATGGGATTACAGATTTGCCGGCCGGTTGGAATGCAAGGCTTTGTTTGGGTCGGCAAGGTGTGATCTTCGCAAACAAAAGTTGTCCTGTTTTTTGATGGGTTTTGCTGGGGGGAACAAACAGGCTCGGGCTGCGGACCTCAAAGGGGATCAACGCTGCCCTTTGTAATTTCAATCATCTTTTTTCCCCCAAATTCTCATGGACTTCCTTCTCTCACCAGACATGCTCGGAAAATGAGATAAGGAAATCAATGGCTATTGTTTCGTGCAGATGAGTCAATCAAAATGAGTTTCGAGAGAGACAAAGATTTTCCCTCGAGCATTACAACAGTTCCTGGTCACTTTTATTAGGGCAAAAGTCAAGGGGGAAACGATCTTGACAGATTAGAGAGATGGGCCAAAACTAACAAAATGAAGTTCAACAGTGACAAATGCAAGATACTCCACTTTGGCAGAAAAAATGAAATGCAAAGATACAGAATGGGGGACGCCTGGCTCGAGAGCAGGACGTGTGAAAAAGATCTTGGAGTCCTCGTGGACAACAAGTTAAACATGAGCCAACAATGTGATGTGGCGGCAAAAAAAAGGCAATGGGATTTTGGCCTGCATCAAGAGGAGCATAGTGTCTAGATCTAAGGAAGTAATGCTACCCCTCTATTCTGCTTTGGTTAGACCACATCTGGAATATTGTGTCCAATTCTGGGCACCACAATTCAAGAGAGATATTGACAAGCTGGAATGTGTCCAGAGGAGGGCGACTAAAATGATCAAGGGTCTGGAGAACAAGCCCTATGAGGAGCGGCTTAGGGAACTGGGCATGTTTAGCCTGAAGAAGAGAAGGCTGAGAGGAGATATGATAGCCATGTATAAATATGTGAGAGGAAGCCACAGGGAGGAGGGAGCAAGCTTGTTTTCTGCTTCCTTGGAGACTAGGACGCGGAACAATGGCTTCAAACTACAAGAGAGGAGATTCCATCTGAACATGAGAAAGAACTTCCTGACTGTGAGAGCCGTTCAGCAGTGGAACTCTCTGCCCCGGAGTGTGGTGGAGGCTCCTTCTTTGGAAGCTTTTAAGCAGAGGCTGGATGGCCATCTGTCAGGGGTGATTTGAATGCGATATTCCTGCTTCTTGGCAGGGGGTTGGACTGGATGACCCATGAGGTCTCTTCCAACTCTTTGATTCTATGATTCTATGATTCTATGATTCTATGAAAGGGGGAAACAAACTACATTTCATACAATAATTTCTTATACAGAGTTCATATAAAATTTCCCTTCCCACCCCACATCTTTATTATTATTTTTACAATATTGATTTATTAAAAGAACTGGAAATCCCATGCCCCTGGGGAAGGTTTGTGGAAGCGGAGGTGGCTTGCAGTCCATGTCAGGCAGCAAAGAGTTATTTCTCTTGGTAGAAGTCAGCGGATGGGCGCTGAGTTGATAGATAACATGATCCATCGCTCGGTCCTTGGGGGAACTACAACTCTCACAAAGGGCAGAAGTCCCAAGATCCAGCCATTTCCCAAAAGCCTCATGGGGTCCTTGTTGTTGTCTGTGCCTTGGCAATGTGACCAAGACTTAACCCTTGTTGTGTAGTCTGGTGCCCTTGCCCTTTGCAGAACTATAAGTCACTATCCCTTATTTTGGGGGGGGGGGTGCTCGACATCAGAAGCAGGGTATCTCCTCGTTTTCTCTACCATTCAAGTAGGACACCGCATTAAAGTGCAATCTTTACCGGGCAAGATTCTGGAAAAGATTGTTAAGGAAGCGGTCTGCAAACACTTAGAAACAAATGCAGTCATCGCTAATAGACAACATGGATTTATCAAAAACAAGTCATGCCAGACTAATCTGATCTCTTTCTTCGATAGAGCTACAAGCTGGGTAGATGCGGGGAATGCCGTGGATGTAGCGTACCTGGATTTCAGTAAGGCCTTCGACAAGGTCCCCCATGACCTTCTGGCAAGGAAACTAGTCCAATGTGGGCTAGGCAAAACTACGGTGAGGTGGATCTGTAGTTGGTTAAGTGGACGAACACAGAGAGTGCTCACTAATGCTTTCTCTTCATCTTGGAAAGAAGTGACAAGTGGAGTGTCGCAGGGTTCCGTCCTGGGCCCGGTCCTGTTCAACATCTTTATTAACGACTTAGATGAAGGGCTAGAAGGCAGGATCATCAAGTTTGCAGACGACACCAAATTGGGAGGGATAGCCAATAGTCCAGAGGACAGGAGCAGAATTCAAAACGATCTTGACAGATTAGAGAGATGGGCCAAAACTAACAAAATGAAGTTCAACAGTGACAAATGCAAGATACTCCACTTTGGCAGAAAAAATGAAATGCAAAGATACAGAACGGGGGACAATGCCTGGCTTGAGAGCAGTACGTGTGAAAAAGATCTTGGAGTCCTCGTGGACAACAAGTTAAACATGAGCCAACAATGTGATGTGGCGGCAAAAAAAGCCAATGGGATTTTGGCCTGCATCAATAGGAGCATAGTGTCTAGATCTAAGGAAGTAATGCTACCCCTCTATTCTGCTTTGGTTAGACCACATCTGGAATATTGTGTCCAATTCTGGGCACCACAATTCAAGAGAGATATTGACAAGCTGGAATGTGTCCAGAGGAGGGCGACTAAAATGATCAAGGGTCTGGAGAACAAGCCCTATGAGGAGCGGCTTAGGGAACTGGGCATGTTTAGCCTGAAGAAGAGAAGGCTGAGAGGAGATATGATAGCCATGTATAAATATGTGAGAGGAATCCACAGGGAGGAGGGAGCAAGCTTGTTTTCTGCTTCCTTGGAGACTAGGACGCGGAACAATGGCTTCAAACTACAAGAGAGGAGATTCCATCTGAACATTAGGAAGAACTTCCTGACTGTGAGAGCCGTTCAGCAGTGGAACTCTCTGCCCCGGAGTGTGGTGGAGGCTCCTTCTTTGGAAGCTTTTAAGCAGAGGCTGGATGGCCATCTGTCAGGGGTGATTTGAATGCAATATTCCTGCTTCTTGGCAGGGGGTTGGACTGGATGGCCCATGAGGTCTCTTCCAACTCTTTGATTCTATGATTCTATGATTCATGGGGGCTTATTTTGAGAGTAGACTTACATTAGGGGCATCCTGGTAAATCAAGCTAGGGCTTACAGTATTTTCGAGTTCAGTCTTGCTATGGAGGAAGCAGGGTTTCTCCTCGTTTTCTCTACCATTGAAGTAGGACACCGCATTAAAGTGCAATCTGAAATGGTGTGTTCCTCCTAATAGGATTTGGCCCACGGGGCTTAACGCTTCTGATGGCTGTTCATTTGCAACGTCGGGCCGCTTTGGGACGTTGGATTATATCAAGGCAGGCTTACCTCTTTATCCCGCCCGAAGCATATCCAAACTCCCGACTTCTTTTCAAATTTACTTGTCTGCGTCCTTCGTGATAAGACTCCTCGGATACAAAGTCGGCCAATTTTCAGCCTCACTTATCTTGGCTTCTTCCGGCTGGGATTTTGCAGCCAGTCATTTGCTTGGGAAGATATTTCTTTAAAGTCTTTTCATTCCGAGTTTCATACTTTGATATTGGCCGGCCTTATCTCCCAAAACTCCTTGCGTCTCCGCAGTCCGTCTTGTCTATTGTGTTCTGTCAATGCACAGCTTAATGTTGTTCGATCTGCGCGTGCTTTTTTAATAATAGGAAAACCAATTACAGATATACAGCTTGACAGAACAAGGTCTTAAATGGGCTTTGCACGGCGTTAACATTGGCCCTCGACGTAAACAATCCAATAGGTTGTTTTGGATGTGTTGCAATGATGGTTTACCTTTTGAGTAATACTTTTCATAGAATGAGACAGTTGGGAGAGACCTCGTTGGCCATCCAGTCCAACCCCATTCTGCCAAGAAGCAGGAAAATTGCATTCAAACCACCCCAACAGATGGCCATCCAGCCTCTATTTCAAAGCCTCCAAAGAAGGGTCCTCCACCACACTCCAGGGCAGAGAGTTCCACTGCTGATCAGCTCTTGCAGTCAGGAAGTTCTTCTTAATGTTCAGATGGAATCTCCTTTCCTGTAGTTTGAAGCTATTGTTCCGTGTCCTAGTCTCCAAGGCAGCAGGAAATAAGCTTACTCCCTCCTCCCTATGACATCCCCTCACATACTTATACATGGCCCTTGTCATGACTCCTTTCAGTCTTCTCTTCTGCAAGCTAAACATGCCCAGCTCTTTAAGCCGCTCCTCATAGGGCTTGTTCTCCAGTCTCCAAGGCAGCAAGAAATAAGCTTACTCCCTCCTCCCTATGACATTATTATTATTATTATTATTATTATTATTATTATTACTTTATTTGTACCCCGCTAGCATCTCCCGAGGGACTCGATGCGGCTTACACAGGCCGAAGCCTCAAAAAACACAATACAACAATACAATACCCAAGCAAATTAAAAACAGTTAAGCAGGAAAACAATAACAGTGACAATACAAGAAAACACTATTAAACTGGGCCGGCATCCCCTCACATACTTATACATGGCCCTCGCCATGACTCCTCTCAGTCTTCTCTTTTGCAGGCTAAACATGCCCAGCTCTTTAAGCCGCTCCTCATAGGGCTTGTTCTCCAGTCTCCAAGACAGCAAGAAATAAGCTTACTCCCTCCTCCCTATGACATCCCCTCACATACTTATACATGGCCCTCGTCATGACTCCTCTCAGTCTTCTCTTCTGTAGGCTAAACATGCCCAGCTCTTTAAGCCGCTCCTCATAGGGCTTGTTCTCAAGACCCTGGATCTTTTGAGACACCCTCTTCCTCTGGACACATTCCAGCTTGTCAATATCTCCTTTCAATTGTGGTGCCCACCAGAATTTTCCCCAAAGACCACCAGTATTTTTTGCTGGTCATAGGGGCTCTGTGTTCCAAGTTTGGTTCAAGTCCATCTTTGGTGGATTTCAGTGTTCATTGATTGCAGGCGAACTATAAATCCCAGTACTTACAACTCCAAAAAGTCCAGGCCAATTCCCTTCAAAAACCACCAGAATTTTCCCCAAAGACCTCCAGTATTTTTTGTTGGTCATGGGGGTTCTGTGTTCCAAGTTTGGTCCAAGTCCATCTTTGGTGGATTTCAGAGTGCTCATTGATTGCAGGTGAACTGTAAATCCCAGTACTTACAACTCTAGAATGTCCAGGCCAATTCCCTTCAAAACCCACCAGAATTTTCCCCAAAGACCTCCAGTATTTTTTGCTGGTTGTGGAGACTCTATGTGCCAAGTATGATCCAAGTCCATCTTTGGTGGAGTTCAGAGTGTTCATTGATTGCAGGTGAACTATAAATCCCAGTATTTACAACTCCAAAATGTCCAGACCAATTCCCTTCAAAACCCACCAGAATTTTCCCCAAAGACTTCCAGTATTTTTTGCTGGTCATAGGGGCTCTGTGTGCCAAGTTTGGTCCAAGTCCATCTTTGGTGGATTTCAGAGTGTTCATTGATTGCAGGTGAACTATAAATCCCAGTACTTACAACTCCAAAATGCCCAGGCCAATTTCCTTCAAAACCCACCAGAATTTTCCCCAAAGACCTCCAGTATTTTTTGCTGGTCATGGGGGCTCTGTGTGCCAAGTTTGGTCCAAGTCCATCTTTGGTGGATTTCAGAGTGTTCATTGATTGCAGGTGAACTATAAATCCCAGTACTTACAACTCCAAAATGCCCAGGCCAATTTCCTTCAAAACCCACCAGAATGTTCCCCAAAGACCTCCAGTATTTTTTGCTGGTCATGGGGGCTCTGTGTGCCAAGTTTGGTCCAAGTCCATCTTTGGTGGATTTCAGAGTGTTCATTGATTGCAGGTGAACTATAAATCCCAGTACTTACAACTCCAAAATGCCCAGGCCAATTCCCTTCAAAAACCACCAGAATTTTCCCCAAAGACCTCCAGTATTTTTTGCTGGTCATGGGGGCTCTGTGTGCCAAGTTTGGTCCAAGTCCATCTTTGGTGGATTTCAGAGTGTTCATTGATTGCAGGTGAACTATAAATCCCAGTACTTACAACTCCAAAATGCCCAGGCCAATTTCCTTCAAAACCCACCAGAATTTTCCCCAAAGACCTCCAGTATTTTTTGCTGGTCATGGGGGCTCTGTGTGCCAAGTTTGGTCCAAGTCCATCTTTGGTGGATTTCAGAGCACTCATTGATTGAAGGTGAACTATAAATCCCAGTTCTTACAACTCCAAAATGTCCAAGCCAATTCCCTTCAAAAGCTACCAAGATTTTCCCCAAAGTCCTCCAGTATTTTTTGCTGGTCGTGGGGGCTCTGTGTTCTAAGTTTGGTTCAAGATCATATTTGGTGGATTTCAGAGTGTTCATTGAACTATGAATCCCAGAACTTACAACTCCAAAATGTCCAGGCCAATTCCCTTCAAAACCCACCAGAATTTTCCCCAAAAACCTCCAGTTTTTTTTTGCTGGTCACAGATGTTCCAAGTTTGGTTCAAGTGGATTTCAGAGCGTTCATTGATTGCAGGCGAACTATAAATCCCAGTACTTACAACTCCCTTCAAAACCCACCAGAATTTTCCCCAAAGACCTCCAGTATTTTTTGCTGGTCATGGGGGCTCTGTGTGCCAAGTTTGGTCCAAGTCCATCTTTGGTGGATTTCAGAGTGTTCATTGATTGCAGGTGAACTATAAATCCCAGTACTTACAACTCCAAAATGCCCAGGCCAATTTCCTTCAAAACCCACCAGAATGTTCCCCAAAGACCTCCAGTATTTTTTGCTGGTCATGGGGGCTCTGTGTGCCAAGTTTGGTCCAAGTCCATCTTTGGTGGATTTCAGAGTGTTCATTGATTGCAGGTGAACTATAAATCCCAGTACTTACAACTCCAAAATGCCCAGGCCAATTCCCTTCAAAAACCACCAGAATTTTCCCCAAAGACCTCCAGTATTTTTTGCTGGTCATGGGGGCTCTGTGTGCCAAGTTTGGTCCAAGTCCATCTTTGGTGGATTTCAGAGTGTTCATTGATTGCAGGTGAACTATAAATCCCAGTACTTACAACTCCAAAATGCCCAGGCCAATTTCCTTCAAAACCCACCAGAATTTTCCCCAAAGACCTCCAGTATTTTTTGCTGGTCATGGGGGCTCTGTGTGCCAAGTTTGGTCCAAGTCCATCTTTGGTGGATTTCAGAGCACTCATTGATTGAAGGTGAACTATAAATCCCAGTTCTTACAACTCCAAAATGTCCAAGCCAATTCCCTTCAAAAGCTACCAAGATTTTCCCCAAAGTCCTCCAGTATTTTTTGCTGGTCGTGGGGGCTCTGTGTTCTAAGTTTGGTTCAAGATCATATTTGGTGGATTTCAGAGTGTTCATTGAACTATGAATCCCAGAACTTACAACTCCAAAATGTCCAGGCCAATTCCCTTCAAAACCCACCAGAATTTTCCCCAAAAACCTCCAGTTTTTTTTTGCTGGTCACAGATGTTCCAAGTTTGGTTCAAGTGGATTTCAGAGCGTTCATTGATTGCAGGCGAACTATAAATCCCAGTACTTACAACTCCCTTCAAAACCCACCAGAATTTTCCCCAAAGACCTCCAGTATTTTTTGCTGGTCATGGGGGCTCTGTGTGCAAAGTTTGGTCCAAGTCCATCTTTGGTGGAATTCAGAGTGTTCATTGATTGCAGGTGAACTATAAATCCCAGTACTTAGAACTCCAAAATGTCCAGGCCAATTCCCTTCAAAAACCACCAGAATTTTCCCCAAAGACCTCCAGTATTTTTTGCTGGTCATGGGGGCTCTGTGTGCCAAGTTTGGTCCAAGTCCATCTTTGGTGGATTTCAGAGTGTTCATTGATTGCAGGTGAACTATAAATCCCAGTACTTACAACTCCAAAATGCCCAGGCCAATTTCCTTCAAAACCCACCAGAATTTTCCCCAAAGACCTCCAGTATTTTTTGCTGGTCATGGGGGCTCTGTGTGCCAAGTTTGGTCCAAGTCCATCTTTGGTGGATTTCAGAGCACTCATTGATTGAAGGTGAACTATAAATCCCAGTTCTTACAACTCCAAAATGTCCAAGCCAATTCCCTTCAAAAGCTACCAAGATTTTCCCCAAAGTCCTCCAGTATTTTTTGCTGGTCGTGGGGGCTCTGTGTTCTAAGTTTGGTTCAAGATCATATTTGGTGGATTTCAGAGTGTTCATTGAACTATGAATCCCAGAACTTACAACTCCAAAATGTCCAGGCCAATTCCCTTCAAAACCCACCAGAATTTTCCCCAAAAACCTCCAGGTTTTTTTTTTGCTGGTCACAGATGTTCCAAGTTTGGTTCAAGTGGATTTCAGAGCGTTCATTGATTGCAGGTGAACTATAAATCCCAGTACTTACAACTCCAAAATGTCCAGGCCAATTCCCTTCAAAACCCACCAGAATTTTCCTCCAGTATTTTTTGCTGGTCATAGGGACTTTGTGTGCCAAGTTTGGTCCAAGTCCATCTTTGGTGGAGTTCAGAGTGTTCATTGATTGCAGGTGAACTATAAATCCCAGTACCTATAACTCCAAACTGGAGTTTCAGGGCTTAAGCTAGCATGATGTGAGTTGTCCCTTCAAAACCCACCAGAATTTTCCTCCAGTATTTTTTGCTGGTCATAGGGACTTTGTGTGCCAAGTTTGGTCCAAGTCCATCTTTGGTGGAGTTCAGAGTGTTCATTGATTGCAGGTGAACTATAAATCCCAGTACCTACAACTCCAAACTGGAGTTTCAGGGCTTAACTTGGCACGATGTGAGTTGTCGTTCACCCACAACCTTATGCATTTTGGGGAAAAAAATGACTTCTTCTAATAACCCAGGCAATGTCGGGTCCCCAAGCAAGTTACCATATAAAATTGCGATCTTATCTGGGAAAATTATAATTTCACCCTCTAACTTCCAGCAGAAATGGTATAATTGCTTTACTGTCTCCAACGAGGGAGACTTTGCAAAAGATAGGAACTTTAAAGGAGTGTTGGTTCTCCAGATAATTCATGCATGGAGCCAAAGTGGGAGGGAAAAAATTTCTGAATGGAAACCATGTCTTTGATCTGATTAAATAGACGAGACGTCCTTGTATCTTGAGGCAGATACATATTTCCAGGCAATCTCTGAATACGAATGTACCCAGACAGTTCCTTGTCTGGCTTCCCAATGCAGTTGGAAGTTTGTTTTCATGCCATCTTTCCAAGGGCAATAAAAACCGCATGCTGTAAATCAGTGTTTCTCAACCTGGGGGTCGGGACCCCTGGAGGGGTCGCGAGGGGGTGTCAGAGGGGTCACCAAAGACCATCAGAAAACACAGTATTTTCTGTTGGTCATAAGGGTTCTTTGTGGGAAGTTTGCCCTAATTCTATTGTTGGTAGGGTTCAGAATTCTCTTTGATTGCGGGTGAACTATAAATCCCAGCAACTACAACGCCCAAATGTCAGGGTCTGTTTCTTCCAAACTCCACCAGTGTTCACATTTGGGCATATTGAGTATTCCTACCAGGTTTGGTCCAGAGCCAACATTGTTTGAGTTCACGGTGCTCTCTGGATAAAGGTGAACTACAACTCCAAAACTCAAGGTCAATGCACACCAAAAGCTTCCAATATTTTATGTTGGTCTTGGGAGTTCTATGTGCCAAGTTTGGTTTGATTACATTGTTGGCGGAGGTCAGAATGCTCTTTGATTGTAGGTGAACTATAAATCCCATCAACTACAACTCCCAAATGTCAAGGTCTGTTTCCCCCCAAACTCCACCAGTGTTCACATTTGGGCATATTGAGTATTCACGCCAAGTTTGATCCAAATCCATCATGGTTTGAGTCAACAGTGCTCTCTGGATGTAGGTGGACTACAACTCCCAAACTCAAGGTCAATGCCCACCAAACCCTTCCAACATTTTTTGTTAGTCATGAGAGTTCTGTGTGCCAAGTTTGGTTCAATTTCATCTTTGGTGAGGTTCAGAATGCTCTTTGATTTTAGGTGAACTATAAATCCCAGCAACTACAACTCTCAAATGACAAAAACGATTTTTTTGAGTGATGGTCACTCCTTGGGTTAGTAGGTGTCTTGTGGCCAAATTTGACGGCAATTTGTCTAGTGATTTTTGAGCTCTGTTAATCCCACAGATGAACATTCTATCTATCTGTCTGTCTGTCTGTCTGTCTATCTATCTGTCTATAAGTGAACTATAAATCCCTGCAACTACAACTTCCAAATGGCGTGGTCTATTTTCCCCAAACTTACCAGTATTCACATTTGGGCATATTGAGTATTTGTGCAAAGTTTGGTCCAGACCTATCATTGCTTGAGTTTACTGTGCTCTTTGGATGTAGGTGAACTACAACTCCAAAACTCAAGGTCAATGCCCACTCCCATGTTGGTCATGGGAGTTCTGTGTTCCAATTTGGTTCAATTCCATCGTTGGTGGAGTTCTGAATGCACTTTGTATGTGAACTATAAATCCCAGCAACTATAATATATATTATATAATTTATATATAATTTATATAGCAAAAATAATTTATGGTTGGGGGTCACCACAACATGAGGAACTCTATTAAGGGGTCATGGCATTAGGAAGGTTGAGAAACCCTGCTGTAAATGGTTTGGAAGGTTTTCTTGTCGTCAATGGAGCGGCTTGCTTGGGACGATCAATGGGAGCGTGAATGATTTTTATGCATTGAGATGTTGAGAGCTCATATTGATTATGTTTTCTTTCAACCAAAGGCAACATTAAGAAAGAAAAGTATGTTCAATTGATCTGGGACAAGAGCGCTATGAAAGGGAATGTCACACTTTCCACTTTAGGTCTTTTTTTTAGAGAGAGATACTTACTTACTTAGGCGATCCCTCGTAGCCCGGGTTAGAGTGGGTTTCCAACCAATTGTGTGTAGCCTGTTGTCAACCTTTGCAACCCGAAAGACAGTTGCATCTGTCAAGTAGGAAAATTAGGTACCACATTAAAGTGTGTGGAGGCTAAATTAACTTATTTAAAGGTAAAGGTAGTCCCCTGACATTAAGTCCAGTCATGTCTGACTCTGGGGTGTGGTGCTCATCTCCATTTCTAAGCAGAAGAGCCGGCGTTGTCTGTAGACACCTCCAAGGTCATGTGGCCGGCATGACTGCATGGAGCGCCGTTACCTTCCCGCCGGAGCGGTACCTATTGATCTACTCACATTTGCATGTTTTCGAACTGCTAGGTTGGCAGAAGCTAGGGCTGACAGCGGAAGCTCACGCCGCTCCCCGGAATCGAACCTGCGACCTTTCGATCAACAAGCTCAGCAGCTCAGTGCTTTAACCCACTGCGCCACCGGGGGCTCCTTAATTTATTTATGAGGCCGTAAAGAAGACTCCAGCAAAGCATTCCAGCAGGGAAGCATGTGGGGAATGCGGAAGTACTTCATTCCAGCGGGGAAGCACGTGGGGAATGCGGAAGTGACAGTGGAGCCCTATTCTTGACCTGCATCTTCTCCCACATTGAGGGCATTGGTTTCCAGGTGGAAGGCGGTCCCGGTCGGGGTTGGCTTGACGCACCTTCCTCTTGGCCCTCCATTTGTGCTGCTTCAAATTCTACAGCACTGCTGGTCACAGCTGACCTACAGCTGGAGCTCTCAAGGGCCGGGGCTTCCCACTTCTCGGTGTCTATGCCAGGGTTTTTAAGGTTGGCTTTGAGCCCATCTTTCAATCTCTTTTCCTGCACACTAACATTCTGTTTTCTGTTCTTAAGTTTGGAGTAGAGCAACTGCTTTGGGAGACCGTGGTTGGGTATCTGGACAACGTGGCCAGTCCAGCGGAGTTTATTTATATATCGTGTTGGCTTGACGTACGATCCTCTTGGCACATTTCTCTCCATTTGTGCCTCCATTTGTGCCTCTTCAAATTCTACAGCACTGCTGGTCACAGCTGACCTCCAGCTGGAGCACTCAAGGGCAGGGACTTCCCAGTTCTCAGTGTCTATGCCAGAGATTTTAAATTTGGCTTTGAGCCCATCTTTAAATCTCTTTTCCTGCCCTCCAACATTCTGGTTTCCATTCTTGAGTTCGGAGTAGAGCAACTGCTTTGGGAGACAGTGGTCGGGCATCCGGACAACTACAACTCCCAAATGTTAAAGTCTATTTCCCCCAAATTTCATCTGTATTCATATTTGGGCATATGGAATGCCCAGATCCATCATTGTTTGAGTCCACAGTGCTCTCTGGATGCAGGTGAACTACAACTCCCAAACTCAAGGTCAATGCCCACCAAACCCTTCTACTGTTTTCTGTTGGTCAGGGGAGTCCTGTGTGCCAAGTTTGGTTCAATTCCATCATTGGTGGAGTTCAGAATGCTCTTTGATTGTAGGTGATCTATAAATCCCAGCAACTACAACTCTCAAATGACAAAAGCAAAAAAAATTTAGTGATGGTCACTCCTAGGGTTAGTAGGTGTCTTGTGGCCAAATTTGGCGGCAATTTGTCTAGTGATTTTTCAGCTATGTTAATCCCACAAACGAACATTACATTTTTATTTATTTACTAGCTCTCCAGTGTGACGCGTTGCTGTGGCTCACATGGGGGTTCTGTGTGGGAGGTTTGGCCCATTTCTATCATTGGTGGGATTCAGAATTATCTTTGATTGTAGGTGAACTATGAATCCCAGTGACTACAACTCCCAAATGTCAAGGCCGATTTCCCCCAAACTCCATCTGTGTTCATATTCGAGCGTATTGAGTGCTTGTGCCAAGTTTGGTCCAGATCCATCATTGTTTGAGTCCATAGTGCTCTCTGAATGTAGGTGAACTACAACTCCCAAACTAAAGGACACTGCCCATCAAACCCTTCCAGTATTTTTGGTTGATCATGGGAGTTCTGTGTGCCAAGTTTGGTTCAATTCCATCATTGGTGGGGTTCAGAATTCTCTTTGATTGTAGGTGAACTATAAATCCCAGCAACTACAACTCCCAAATGACAAAATCATAATTAACTTATTGTACAGCAGATATTTCCCTTTCCACATTGACATTAGGTCTATATGTAATTTTTCTTTTTTCCTTCTTTCTTTTTGCAATTCTCTTGCTTTACAGATGATGGGAAGCTGTCCTTGGAGGAATTCCAGGCCTTTTTTTCAGATGGGACTCTTAATGAGGAAGAACTCGAGAAGCTTTTCCATACCATTGACTCAGACAACACCAGGTAAGCCTCTCTCTTACTGCCTGTCTACCGGTAGTGTGATGGGTTAAACCCTTGTGCCAGCAGGACTGAAGACTGACAGGTCACAGGTTCAAATCCGGGGAGAGTACGGATGAGTTCCCTCTGTCAGCTCCAGCTCCCCATGCGGGAATATGACAGAAGCCTCCCACAAGGATGGTAAAACATCAAAACATCAGGGCATCCCTTGGGCAACGTCCTTGCAGACGGCCAATTCTCTCACGCCAGAAACGACTTGCAGTTTCTCAAGCTGCTCCTGACTTGGAAAAAAAAATCTAAAGAATTTACAAATTACGGATCCTAGGATTCCATAGAATGGAAGCCCGACAGTAAAAGTGAAATTGTAGCACAATCACCCCTTAGTGTGAATTATGGAGGAGATTCCATCTGAACATGAGGAAGAACCTGACTGTGAGAGCCGTTCAGCAGTGGAACTCCCTGCCCCGGAGTGTGGTGGAGGCTCCTTCTTTGGAGGCTTTCAAACAGAGGCTGGATGGCCATCTGTCAGGGGTGATTTGAATGCAATATTCCTGCTTCTTGGCAGGGGGTTGGACTGGATGGCCCATGAGGTCTCTTCCAACTCTTTGATTCTATGATTCTATGATTCTATGATCCTGTTCTAAAATGCAAACATGTGTGAAACTTGGTGCAGTAGAGTGGCGCTGTTGGGAGATGCAATATTCCTTGCTCTTTTGTGTTTGCTATATACAGTAATAATCATAAAAATCACAATAATGTTCTTTTTAAGTTATTACCTGCCTCTCCTTTCAGCAAAAGGTGGGGAACAACATATTAAAATATGCTCCTAGAACCCAGCCATACAGCCCGGAAACCACACAACATTCCTATTATAATATATTTAGAATGCAACCATGAAAGGATATATTAAAATATTCACATATTAAAGTGCCTGAGACAAAATGCTTGGGACAAGAAGATTTTTGTATGTTGGGGGGGGGGGGGGACTGAATATCTGTATTTGCATATGCATACATTATGAGATTTCTTGGCGATGAGACCCAAATCTAAATGCAAAATTCATTGGTGTTGATTTGTTTGCCACCTTGAGTCACAATGGGGAGAAAGGCAGGATAGAGATGATGAGGATGATGATGACACACCTTATGTTAGATAGATTTTTTTGTCATGTCAGGAGCGACTTGAGAAACTGCAAGTCGCATCTGGTGTGAGAGAATTGGCTGTCTGCAAGGACGTTGCCCAGGGGATGCCCGGATGATTTAATTTTTTATCATCCTCGGAGGAGGCTTCTCTCATGTCCCCACATGAGGAGCTGGAGCTGATAGAGGGAGCTCATCCGTCTCTCCCCGGATTCGAACCTGCGACCTGTCGGTCTTCAGTCCTGCCAGCACAGGAGTTTAACCCACTGCGCCACTGGGGGCTCCTATGTTAGATAGATAATGCACTCTTAGACAGGTGTGCATTCACTGTAATCCTATTGTGCAAAACTGGTTGGAAAATACTATTCTAATGGAAATGTGGTTACACACCTACTAAAGAGTTAAATGGGTGATGATGTGGAACTGAAGGGACATGCAAAGAAACTGAGTCATGGCCATGTGATAGGCATGTGACAGAGTTGTATCATTCACTTTTGTCACTGTATGGTGAAAAGCAAGCAGTGGGTATAAAAGAGGGCATCAGTGTGTTTGTTCCCTTGCCATGATTCTCTCACTTCTCACTTTACATCTGCTGCTGATACCTTTCTTGTGAGTATATCTCGGCATGAATGATGGGAAATAAGGGGATCTGATGTGTGTATATATTAGGGCTGTCCAACCACGGAAAAATTTGTTTCTAAAATCGATTCGTTTTTAGGGTTTTTTGCGTTTCGTTATTTAAAAGAATTCCGAAATTTTTCTTTTAAAAAGTTCGATATTTACGAAATTTCGGAAATAAAAAAACATTTACGAATCGATTACGAATCGATTACGAATTGATTCGTTAATGGCGGCTGCGATTGCGCAATACGCTAAAAAAACTTCTGAAGCTTCCCTCTCCCTCTGTTGTTGACTGTTGGTGTGATAATTATATATTTTTTCACTGAGAAAACAAACAGCAACCCTAAAACTTGCACCAGACATGCGGAAATAATAACGAAACAATTACGAATCGATAACGAATCAATAACGAATCAATTACGAAACGAATCGGAAAAATTCGTTTCGTTTTTTAGTTGCTCCAGAATGGTTTGTTATCGCTTCGTTATAAAAAAAAATAACGAATTTTTAACGAATTACGAAATTACGAAACGAAACCGCCCAGCCCTAGTATATATAGTTGTACATAAAGGCAGAGTATTTAGGAAGTGCATGTTTCAGGAAGGAGAAAACTATAAATCATGCACCTACACCTATCTTGCTTTGACGTCACACACACACACACATATATATACACACATACATACACACACTTGACATTATCTTTAAATTTTAATCATTGCATCTGGCCCAGCCATACGTTTTAACTGTCGCTGTGTTATTGTTAATGTTTATTGCTTTTTTTGTTATGAGTTTTATTTTATTGCTTTGTATTGTTTGTTGTTATTGCTTTGTGATTGATGTATTGTGGGCTCAGCCTCATGTAAGCCGCACCGAGTCCCTTGGGAGATGGTAGCGGGTATAAATAAAGTTTTATTATTATTTATTATTATTATTATTACAGTAGCCATCCCCTACCACACGTTGCTGTGGCCCAGTCTGTGAATATGTGCTTTGTGTGTGTATATATATTTGTGTATATGTGTGTTTGCATATATATGTGTGTGTGTGGTTTTGCCATGCGTTGTAATGGTTTTTTGTGGCTCTTTAAGTCTCTTCTGCTGTGTTTTTCAGTGTTTTTATGAGTGATGGTCACTCGTTCGCCAGATGGGTTTATTGTGTCCAAATTTGGTGTCAATTCGTCCAGTGGTTTTTGAGTTATGTTAATCCCACAAACGAACATTACATTTTTTTATTTATACGAGCCGTCCCCTGCCATGTGTTGCTGTGACCCAGTCTAGGTATATGTGTTTTGTGTGTGTATATGTGTGTGTATATATATGTGTGTGTGTGTTTATGTGTGTTTGAGTGTTTATATGTGGTTCTGCGCATGCGTTGTAATGTATTTTTGTTTTGTTTTTTGTTTTTAAAGTATCTTCTGCTGTGTTTTTCAGTGTTTTTATGAGTGATGGTCATTCATTGGTCTGAGAGGTGTATTGTGTCCAAATTTGGTGTCAATTCATCCAATGGTTTTTTAGTTATGTTAATCCCACGAACAAACATTACATTTTTATGTATATAGATTGGCCAAAAGGGATGCATGTACAGCAATTTTGCTTTGAAATATACATACATATAAATATAAATCCCAGTTGATGAATGTGATGGTGTCTGCTATAGGGACCTTGGTGAATTCAACATTGTTTGCGGCAGCCACAAAAACATATTTTCTGGAGAATAGCAACTACTTTCAAAGTACGTACCACACAATTAAACAGGAAATCACACTTTCAAAGCAGGAACAAAAGATTTTTTCCCCCCAAATTTTTGTTTCATAGCGTAATAGACAGGATCACCCTATGGACCATCAATTCTCAGTTGCATCTACGTTGTAGAATTAATAGTCAGTATGGGATCCTAAGAGTTGTAGTTTTACAAAGCTTTTCACCTTCTTTTGCTAAAGAGGGCTGGGGCCTTACCAAACTACAAATCCCAACAACAGTGCTCTCTCTCTCTGTGTGTGTGTGTGTGTGTGTGTGTGTAGTTCACTCCAGAACAGAAACAAACCCCTCTGACTTTAAAACACACCACACGTTGAGTGAAAAACCAATCCTTTTTATTGAAGCTGAGTAAAAAAGCCAGTAGGAAGAAATGCTTGTAAAAGTAGGAAAAATTCAAAATGTAAAAGATCAGTAAAATGCAGTAATTCAAAGCAATGCCCACAAAAGATATAAAAACAACCCAAGGCAGTATTCATCCAGACAGGAATCAACAGGTTGCGAAGATAATCCAGAAGCTGTTTGACCACAGCAAAATGCTAAAAATCTCTATAAGAACAAGACCCCTTGAACAGGATTTCCAAGGCACATGAACATGATTTCCAAACGATGCCTGATCTAACAGGTTTACTCTTGAAGCAAACCTTATATCCCAAAACCCAAAATATTGGTTTCGTTTTCCCTCACTCTTGCCTCTTATCTGACGAAGTCTTTAGGAGAGACGTAAACATTGAGTTTGTTGTCGATCCAGGCTGAACTCTACTCGCCTATTTTTCAACTCCCTTTCTGGCTGCTCATTAAAATTCCCAGGTGTCAGATTGTTTTCCAAACTCAAATCTTGAGAGCTTACAGAGAGAGGGAGTAAACCATCATCCTTAAGCCCAGCAGGAATATTCTCATGAGAAACTGCCCTTTGCACTGGGGCCTCTCTGTCATTGTCTGCTTTAAAGTCATTGACCAAACCATTTCCATCTTGCACCTCAGCCTCAGCACCATCATTTCCCTCATCATGTCCCACATCAAGAGCATCATAGAATCATAGAATCAAAGAGTTGGAAGAGACCTCATGGGCCATCCAGTCCAACCCCCTCCCAAGAAGCAGGAATATTGCATTCAAATCACCCCCGACAGATGACCATCCAGCCTCTGTTTAAAAGCTTCCAAAGAAGGAGCCTCCACCACACTCCGGGGCAGAGAGTTCCACTGCTGAACGGCTCTAATAGTCAGGAAGTTCTTCCTAATGTTGAGATGGAATCTCCTTTCCTGCAGTTTGAAGCCATTGTTCTGCGTCCTAGTCTCCAAGGAAGGAGAAACAAGCTTGTTCCCTCCTCCCTGTGACTTCCTCTCACATATTTATACATGGCTATCATATCTCCTCTCATCCTTCTCTTCTTCAGGCTAAACATGCCCAGCTCCTTAAGCCGCTCCTCATAGGGCTTGTTCTCCAGACCCTTGATCATTTTAGTCGCCCTCCTCTGGACACATTCCAGCTTGTCAATATCTCTCTTCAATTGTGGTGCCCAGAATTGCACACAATATTCCAGGTGTGGTTTAACCAAGGCAGAATAGAGCATGCGGAGCATGACTTCCCTAGATCTAGACACTATGCTCCTCTTGATGCAGGCCAAAATCCCATTGGCTTTTTTTTTTGCCGCCACATCACATTGTTGGCTCATGTTTAACTTGTTGTCCACAAGGACTCCAAGATCTTTTTCACACGTACTGCTCTCGAGCTAGGCGTCCCCCATTTTGTATCTTTGCATTTCGTTTTTCCTGCCAAAGTGGAGTATCTTGCATTTGTCCCTGTTGAACTTCATTTTGTTAGTTTTGGCCAATCATCTCTCTAATCTGTCAAGATCGTTTTGAATCCTGCTCCTGTCCTCTGGAGTCTTGGCTATCCCTCCCAATTTGGTGTCGTCTGCAAACTTGATGATCATGCCTTCTAACCCTTCATCTAAGTCTTTAATAAAGATGTTGAACAGGACCGGGCCCAGGACGGAACCCTGCGGCACTCCACTTGTCACTTCTTTCCAAGATGAAGAGGAAGCATTAGTGAGCACTCTCTGTGTTCGTCCACTTAACCAATTCCAGATCCACCTCACCGTAGTTTTGCGTATCCCACATTGGACTAGTTTCCTTGCCAGAAGGTCATGGGGGACCTTGTCGAAGGCCTTACTGAAATCCAGGTACGCTACATCCACGGCATTCCCCGCATCTACCCAGCTTGTAGCTCTATCGAAGAAAGAGATCAGATTAGTCTGGCATGACTTGTTTTTGATAAATCCATGTTGACTATTAGCGATGACTGCATTTGTTTCTAAGTGTTTGCAGACCGCTTCCTTAACAATCTTTTCCAGAATCTTGCCCGGTATCGACGTGAGGCTGACCAGACGGTAGTTGTTTGGGTCATCCTTTTTTCCCTTCTTGAAGATTGGGACCACATTGGCCCTCCTCCAATCTGCTGGAACTTCTCCCGTTCTCCAAGAACTCTCAAAGATGGTTGCCAATGGTTCCGAAATGACTTCCGCTAGTTCCTTCAATACTCTGGGGTGTAGTTGATCTGGCCCTGAAAGGGGACTTGAACTCATTAAGAGCGGCCAGGTATTCCTGGACGACTTCTTTCCCAATTTGGGGTTGGATGTCCTCCAATCCCTCATCCACTCCATCTTGCTGAGGTTGAAGACTCTCTTTTTGTGAGAAGACCGAGGCAAAGAAGGCATTAAGTAGTTCTGCCTTTTCCCTGTCCCCTGTCAGCATTGCCCCATCTTCTCCTCGAAGAGGTCCTATCGCCTCCTTGTTTTTCCTTTTTCTACTGACATAAGAATAGAAGCCCTTTTTATTGTTTTTAATGTCCCTGGCAAGTCTGAGCTCGTTTTTTGCTTTAGCCTTGCGGACCTTTTCCCTACAGGTGTTGGCTATTTGTTTGAATTCTTCTTTGGTGAAGTTTCTTTTGGCAAAAAGTATAGGATTCAATGGAACATATCTGGCAGTTCGATGAAAGTGTTGCCACTCTGAGTAAATCTGTTTGTCCTTTTCCCTCCCTTTCTTTGAAATGGGTGGACTGGCCCTAGTTGTATTTCATTATATCTGTAGCAAAGACCCATGATTTCCTCTTGGCAAACCAGAGCACCCGTGTTCAACATCAGTGGTGAGTTTGGCTCGTCCCAAAGACACATCACCTCTCGTTTTGGGCAGACAAAGCCTCCTGGCCCTGTGGGAGTTGTTTGCTCACTGGAGCAAGGCTTTGGCAACACTGGAGCAAGGCTTTGGCAACGCGGGGACAGCAAATGGAGAGAAATCACACCGAAGCGTTGCTGCTGCTTCTCCTTAATTATCTCTCTGTGAAGCTGGGGGTAACTTTAATTGCTTTTCTTTTCTAAGTGTCTGGCTGTCTCCAGCTGCCAAAAAAAGACAAAGAGTCTCCGCCTGATCCAAATGATATGCCTGGTCTGTTCTCAAGAAATGCCAAAAATGTCATTAATGCATCAGAAAGTTGTGAGGAGTCGAAAGTTGCTTGGTGGATTGCCTGAACGAGGGAATCTCAAACCTTTTCAGTTGTGGAGACCTTTTTGAAGCAAAAGTTTCTCATGGAGTTCCAAGAAATATTTATATATTATATATTATATTATAGCTAAAGCCTTTGACTGTGTGGATCATAGAATCATAGAATCAAAGAGTTGGAAGAGACCTCATGGGCCATCCAGTCCAACCCCCTGCCAAGAAGCAGGAATATTGCATTCAAATCACCCCTGACAAATGGCCATCCAGCCTCTGCTTAAAAGCTTCCAAAGAAGGAGCCTCCACCACACTCCGGGGCAGAGAGTTCCACTGCTGAACGGCTCTCACAGTCAGGAAGTTCTTCCTCATGTTCAGATGGAATCTCCTCTCTTGTAGTTTGAAGCCATTGTTCCGCGTCCTAGTCTCCAAGGAAGCAGAAAACAAGCTTGCTCCCTCCTCCCTGTGGCTTCCTCTCACATATTTATACATGGCTATCATATCTCCTCTCAGCCTTCTCTTCTTCAGGCTAAACATGCCCAGTTCCCTAAGCCGCTCCTCATAGGGCTTGTTCTCCAGACCCTTGATCATTTTAGTCGCCCTCCTCTGGACACATTCCAGCTTGTCAATATCTCTCTTGAATTGTGGTGCCCAGAATTGGACACAATATTCCAGATGTGGTCTAACCAAGGCAGAATAGAGGGGTAGCATTACTTCCTTAGATCTAGACACTAGGCTCCTATTGATGCAGGCCAAAATCCCATTGGCTTTTTTTGCCGCCACATCACACTGTTGGCTCATGTTTAACTTGTTGTCCACGAGGACTCCAAGATCTTTTTCACACGTACTGCTCTCGAGCCAGGCGTCACCCATTCTGTATCTTTGCATTTCATTTTTTTTCTGCCAAAGTGGAGTATCTTGCATTTGTCACTGTTGAACTTCATTTTGTTAGTTTTGGCCCATCTCTCTAATCTGTCAAGATCGTTTTGAATTCTGCTCCTGTCCTCTGGACTATTGGCTATCCCTCCCAATTTGGTGTCGTCTGCAAACTTGATGATCATGCCTTCTAGCCCTTCATCTAAGTCATTAATAAAGATGTTGAACAGGACCGGGCCCAGGACGGAACCCAATAAATTGTGGCAAGTTCTTGGTGGGATGGGCATCCCAAGCCCCCTTCCCTCTCTCCTGAGGAATCTGTACAAGGACCAAGTAGCAACAGTCAGAACTGACCACGGAACAACGGACGGGTTCAAGATTGGGAAAGGCGTACGGCAAGGCTGCATCCTCTCACCCAACCTTTTTAACTTGCTCACTGGAGGGAAAGATACTAGAGACAAAGTTGAAGTCCTTTGGCCACATCATGAGGAGACAGCAAAGCCTAGAGAAGGGAATGATGCTGGGGAAAGTGGAAGGCAAAAGGAAGAGGGGCCGACCAAGGGCAAGATGGGTGGATGGCATCCTTGAAGTGGCTGGACTGACCTTGAAGGAGCTGGGGGTGGTGACGGCCGACAGGGAGCTCTGGCATGGGCTGGTCCATGAGGTCACAAAGAGTCGGAGACGACTGAACGAATGAACAACAACAAATATATATCAGGAATGAGCAAACTTTTTGACCAGCATAAGCATAACAGGGGAGCCCCCGGTTATGCTTAGTTAAGTGCAGTGGGTTAAAGTGCTGAGCTTGTTGACCGAAGGGTCACAGTTTCGATTCTGGGGAGTGGCGTGAGCTTCCACTGTCAGCCCCAGCTTCCGCCAACCTTTTGTTGTTGTTCATATTATAGCAAATGTATATATATCAGGCATGAGCAAACTTTTTGACCAGCATAAGCATAACAGTGGAGCCCCTGGTTATGCTTAGTTAAGAGCAGTGGGGAAGGAAGGAAGGAAGGAAGGAAGGAAGGAAGGAGGGAGGGAGGGAGGGAGGGAGAGAGGGAGGGAGGGAGGGAGGGAAGGAAGGCAGGCAGGCAGGCAGGCAGGCAGGCAGGCAGGCAGGCAGGAAGGAAGGAAGGAAGGAAGGAAGGAAGGAAGGAAGGAAGGAAGGAAGGGGAGAAAGAAAGACAGAAAAAAGGGAAGGAAGGAAGGAAAGAGGGAGGGAAGGAAGGAGAGAAAGAAGGAAGAGAAAGAGGGAGTGAAGATTGGCCACAGCAACGTGTGGCGGGTACAGCTAGTACAATATAAAATCTACAAATCTACAAATATTAAAATTGTTTTAAACATTATGAGCATTAAACCCATTCAGGAAGGAGAGAAGGAAAGAAAAAAGGGAAGGGAGAGAAAGAAAGAAAGAAAGGTGAGAAGGGGGGGGGGGGATTTTGGCCACAGCAACATGTGGCGGGTACAGCTAGTACAATATGAAATCTACAAATCTACAAATATTAAAATAGTATTAAACATTATGAGTATTAAAACCATTCAGGAAGGAGAGAAGGAAAGAAAAAAGGGAAGGGAGAGAAACGAAGGAAGGAAGGAAGGAACGGAGAGAAGGAAGGAGAGAAAGAGGGAGGGAAGGTTGGCCACAGCAATGTGTGGCGGGTACAGCTAGTACAATATAAAATCTACAAATCTACAAATATTAAAATAGTATTAAACATTATGAGCATTAAAACCATTCAGGAAGGAGAGAAGGAAAGAATAAAGGAAGGGAGAGAAAGAAAGGAAGGAAGGAAGGAAGGAAGGAAGGAAGGAAGGAAGGAAGGAAGGAAGGAAGAACGAAAGAAGAGAAAGACGGCGGGAAGCTTGGCCAGTGCAGTGTGTGGCGGGTACAGCTAGTACAATATGAAATCTACAAATCTACAAATATTAAAATAGTATTAAACATTATGAGTATTAAAACCATTCAGGAAGGAGAGAAAGGAAAGAAAAAAAGGGAAGGGAGAGAAAGAAAGGAGAGAAAGAGGGAGGAAGGCTCCTTCTTTGGAAGCTTTTAAACAGAGGCTGGATGGCCATCTGTCAGGGGTGATTTGAATGCAATATTCCTGCTTCTTGGCATAATGGGGTTGGAATGGATGGCCCAGGAGGTCTCTTCCAACTCTTTGATTCTATGATTCTAGGGAAGGTTGGCCACAGCAACGTGTGGCGGGTACAGCTAGGTCGAAATAAATGTGGATTTCAGTCACAACCAGACATTATAGTGCAGGTATGGGCAAACTCCAGCCTTCCAGGTGTTCTGGACTTCAACTCCCACAATTCCTAACAGCCTAAGATGCACTCTTATTTTCTGAGTGGATAACCCAGAATATCTATCTTGTTTGCCATTTTGAAAGCCTTAAAACGAGGATTATAATTGAGTTTAAAGTGATTTAAGACAAGAAATAATAATAAGCACCCCCTAAATGAACCAATTGAGATCCCATCGCCTAATACAATAGCTGACAATCCTGCCAGGAAAAGACAATGCTGAGAAAGGCACTAAAGTAGGTTAATTGCAAAGGAGCGAGGAACAATGCTATCTGCCACGGTGCTCTTTATCCCAGAATGCTCATTCAAGTGGGACGCTACAATTAACTATGGGCAACTTTTCCCCACATCCTCAAGTCTGATGTCTTCTTCTTCTTGCCTGTCTTCTATTTGTTATGTTTTTGTGCCTTCAAGTCGACTCCAATATATGGCAACTCTCTCCTAGGACTTTCTTGGCAAGGTTTCCTATGTCGGCGATCCCTCCTCCTGTTGCTGTCCACCGTCATCCCGTTCCGCTTTTATTACCTCCCAATTCCCTTTAGGAGAAGATACATGAAAATTAACTACCAAGAATGTGGGGGTTCCTGAGATTTGTATATTTATAGGCGTCCTTTGGGTACTAGCTATAATTCAGCAGGCCTCCTATTTCCCCAATGCAAAGCCTCAGCAGATGTGATTAACTGGCCACATTCCTTGGCTCTGCCTTATCTAATCCAAAGGGCTTGCAAAGCAATTTGCAAATAATGAATAAAATTGCAATAAATACCAGCAAGTCACTAAAGCCAGAAGGGGGGAAAACCCAGAGAAATAAAAAATGAGTAGCATCTCGAGGAAAACACACAAAGCAGATTTCTTATCAGGCTGGGGATGAGCAAGGCACTCTTTGGATATATCTCTATCTATCTATATCCGTCATCCCCATCCATCCTCTATCTATCTTCCTCTACCTCTCTCTCACTCATTCCATCTATCTATCATCTGTCTAGCTGTCTGTATATCTAGCATTTCTCTCCCCCATCCATCCATCCATCAATTCTTTATCCACCCATCCATCTACCCAATATCCATCAAACCATCCCTCAGTCCTCTATCCATTTATCAATCCTCTATCCACTCATCTATCCAATATTCATCCGTTCATCCATCTGATATCCATCTATCCATCCATCTATCTGATATCCATTTATCCATCCACCAGTCCTTTATCCACCCATTCAGCTATCCAATATCAATCTATCCATCGAATGAACAACAACAACATCCATCAATCCTTCATCCATCCATCCATCAGTCCTCTGTCCATCTATCAATCCTCTATCCAATATCCATCCATTCATCCAACCATCAGTCCTCTATCCATATATACATCCATCAATCCTCTTGTTTATCCATCCATCCATCTATCAATCCCCTATCCGCTCATCTATCCGATATTCATCTATCCATCCATCAATCCTCTATTCATTCATCCATCTATCTGATATCAATTTCTCCATCCATCAGTCTTTTATCCACCCATTCATCTATCCAATATCAATCTATCCATCCATCAATCCTCCATCCATCCATCCATCCATCCATCCATCAGTCCTCTGTCCATCTATCAATCCTCTATCCAATATCCATCCATTCATCCAACCGTCAGTCCTCTATCCATATATACATCCATCAATCCTCTTGTTTATCCATCAATCCCCTATCCACTCATCTATCCGATATTCATCTATCCATCCATCAATCCTCTATTCATTCATCCATCTATCTGATATCAATTTCTCCATCCAGCAGTCTTTTATCCACCCATTCATCTATCCAATATCAATCTATCCATCCATCAATCCTCCATCCATCCATCCATCCATCCATCCATCCATCCATCAGTCCTCTGTCCATCTATCAATCCTCTATCCACTCATCTATCCGATATCCATCCATTCATCCATCCATCAGTCCTCATTCATCTATACATCCATCAATCCTCTTGTTTATCCATCCATCTGTCCTCTGTCCATCTGTCAATCCTCTATCCACTCATCTATCCGATATTCATCCATCCATCCATCCATCCATCTATCCAATATCCATCTATCCATCAATCTATCTGTTATCCATTTCTCCATTCATCAGTCCTTTATCCACCCATTCATCTATCCAATATCAATCTATCCATCCATCAATCCTCCATCCATCTATCCATCAGTCCTCTGTCCATCTATCAATCCTCTATCCACTCATCTATCCGATATCCATCCATTCATCCATCCATCAGACCTCTATCCATCTATACATCCATCAATCCTCTATCTATCCATCCAAGTATCTGATATCCATTTCTCCATCCATCAGTCCTTTATCCACACATTCATCTAGCCAATATCAATCTATCCATCCATCAATCCTTCATCCATCTGTCTGTCCATCCTCTGTCCAACTATCAATCCTCTATCCACTCATCTATCCTATATCCAGCCATTCATCCATCCATCAGTCCTCTATCCATCTATACATCCATCCATCCTCTTGTTTACCCATCCATCCATCAGTCCTCTGTCCATCTATCAATCCCCTATCCACTTATCTATCCAATATTCATCCATCCATTCATCTATCCGTCCGTCCATCCATCTATCCGATACCCATCTATCCATCCATCTATCTGATATCCATTTCTCCATCCATCAGTCCTTTTTCCACCCATTCATCTATCCAATATCAATCTCATCTATCAATCCTTATAAATCCATCCATCCATCAGTCCTCTGTCCATCTATCAATCCTCTATCCATTCATCTATCTGATATCCATCCATTCATCCATCAGTCCTCTATCCATCTATATATCCATCAATCCTCTTGTCTATCCATCCATCCATCAGTCCTCTGTCCATCTATCAATCCTCTATCCACTCATCTATCCGATATTCATCCATCCATCTATCTGATATCCATTTATCCATCCATCAGTCCCTTTTTCACCCATTCATCTATCCAATATCAATCTATCCATCCATCAATCCTTCATCCATCCATCCATCAGTCCTCTGTCCATCTATCAATCTTCTATCCACTCATCTATGTGATATCCATCCATTCATCCATCCATCAGTCCTCTGTCCATCTATACATCCATCAATCCTCTATCTATCCATCTCTCTACTGACCTAGCTAGTACTATCTAGCTCTATCTATCCTCTCTTCTTTTCTCTCATTCTCTCTCTGTGTGTTCACCTAACTTTTACCTCTCTACCTCTCTATCTCTATCCCTTTCTGTCTACTGACAAAAATTGAAAAAAAATGTTCCTGGTTCAAAAGTCTTATTTCCTGTTTAACTGAGCATGCTTACTTTGAAAGTAGTTGTTATACTGCAGAAACTTCATTTTTGCGTCTGAGGGTAGTACTAGTATTTCCTGTGTTTGCAATTTTCCTTAATGAAAATATACTGTTTTTAACTTTGCAAAAACAAAGTTTGGGCAGTTTAATAAATCTTTCCCATGTTTTGTTGATACAACCAATTAGGAAACGACATTGATAACCCAGGAACAAACATTGTGTTGCATAGTGTTATCTATCCCTATCTTTTTTATTGTGAATCATGCTTAAGCAGAGGCGGCCCTAGGTAATTTTCAATGGTAAGCAAACAGTATTTCCCCCCCCCCCCCCAACCAATCATTGATATATATTTTCTGTTCATCGTGGGAGTTCTGTGTGCCATATTTGGTTCAATTCCATCATTGGTGGAGTTCAGAATGCTCTTTGATTGTAGGTGAACTATACATCCCAGTAACTACACTTGCCGCACTTGCTCCCTTGCCTGGCCCGCTTTGGGTCCGGAGGCGTGCCTGAAGATCCCAGCGTGTGCACCAAAAGTCACCTCTTCTCCTGACTTTCTCCTTAGCCATTGGGACCAAGAGAGAGAGAGAGAGAGAGAGAGATGGAGATGTCCACCTTTCCTGAAGGTAGGCGCAAAAACAAAGGAGGGAGCAGAGGTGGGAGATACCTCCAGCCGGAGGGGCTCTCTCTCTCTCTCTCTTGGTCCCAATGGCTGAAGAGAAAATCAGGAGAAGAGGCGAATTTTGGTGCGCACGCTGGGGTCTTCAGACATGCCTCCGACCCGAAGCGGGACAGGCATGGCGGCTCCACCCCTTGGCCCACCCGCAGATTAGGGAGAGGAGAGGAGGCGGGTGGAGCGCCAGGGGATCGGGAAAGGGAGCCGATCATGGGGAAGGGATTGAACGCAGAGAACGATTGAACGCTGGCTCTGCTCATGCACCCGGTGGCCGGGTGGAGTAGGAACGAGAGGGGCTAGGCGAGGCTCAAGGGCCCGGCCCCTTTGGGAAGAGGATCGCCCGGCAGCGAGGCAAGAAAGCTGAGGCTCCCCCCGGACTGCTAGGGCTGTTGTGAGCTGAGGGGGCGCTCCTCAAGTGGCGGTCGAGGGGCATTTACAGAGGCGCCTCTGCGCCCCTGGCAAAAAAAAAAATGTTTTGCGACTGCTTACTTTTCGTAATGGATGAGCCGCCCCTGTCCTTAAGTGAGAGTCCGTTCTTCTCTGGAGCCAAGTGTGCTCCTTGCCTTCTTCCACAAAAGAGCTTTGAGATGCTCTGAGCAGGGCATCGTGGAATCTTAATTGATATTAATTGCTTTCTATGGCATCCCAATCTGGGAATTGTTACCATGGCAACATGTGGATCTCCCATCTGTATCTTCGAGCCATATTTCTAAGGGGAATACTGACAGTAAATACAGAAAATGCACCTTTGGGGCTTCTAAAAAGAAAGCGAGCTCTTTAAAAAAATATTATCTTCTACTGCCTTTCTGGTTGCATTTCTCTGACATTGTCAACCAGATCTATTTTACCGAGGCTCTAGAGACTGGAAAGGGGTCCAACAGGCTGTCTTTGGAAGCAGAAATCTGCTGGTGATGACAAAAAAAAAGCTCAGTAGGAGTTCCTAACTGTATTCCGATCCTCAATGTGAAACGCAAATTGCTATTATATTTTTTAACATTTTAATTCGTTCTCATCTCCTTTCTTTAAAAACCCCAAGGTCGTATATCTTTCTAACGTCATGTAATAAAACTACAGCCTGGAGGGAGAGGCAAGCAAGGATGCCATTAAAATAATGAATGATTTATTGAATCTTCTTTTCGTAAAATCACTCACAACGGGGGGGAAAAACCTTTCGGTTTAGCAAAAAAATAGATAAGAGAAAAACAAAAAGGAAGATGGGCATCCAAGGCCCCTTCTACATGACCTTATATCCCAGGATCTGATCCCAGATTATCTGCTTTGAACTAGATTATATAAGTCTACATTGCCTTATAATCAGGGATAAGAAGATAATCTAGGTTCAGATTCTGGGATATAGTGGAAGTGTGGAAGTGGCCTTAGTCAAGGTCTGAGCCATATCAAGGATAGTGATATGCAGATTTGAGAAAACCCAGATGGGGAGGCTTCCAACCATTGGCTCAGGGTCATTGTCTCATTTTATGGACTTTCCACCATTAACTTAGGAATATTATGTAGTTTTGTAGCCTTCCAACCATTAACTTAGGGGCATTGTCTTGTTTTGTGGGCTTCCAACCATTGGCTCAAGGACATATCTAATTTTATGGCCTTCCAACCATTAACTGGTCTGGTTTTGTGGGCTTCCAACCATTGGCTCAAGAACATGTCTAGTTTTATGACCTTCTAACCATTAACTTAGGGATATTGTCTAGTTTTGTGGGCTTCCAACCATTGGCTCAAGGACATGTCTCATTTTATGGCCTTCTAATCATTAACTTAGGGACATTGTCTAGTTTTGTGAGCTTTCAATCATTGGCTCAAGGACATATTTTGTTTTATGGGCTTCCAACCATTGGCTCAGTGTCATTGTCTCATTTTATGGCTCTTCCAACCATTAACTTAGGCACATTGGCTGGTTTTGTAGGTTTCCAACCATTGGCTCAAGAACATTGTCTAGCTTTATGCGCTTCCAACCAATTGCTCAGTGTCATTGTCTCATTTTATGGCTCTTCCAACCATTAATTTAGGAACATTTGCTGGTTTTGTAGGTTTCCAACCAATGGCTCAAGAACATTGTCGAGTTTTATGGGCTTCCAACCAATGGCTCAGAGTCATTGTCTCATTTTATGGCTCTTCCAACCATTAACTTAGGGACATTGGCTGGTTTTGTAGGTTTCCAACCATTGGCTCAAGAACATTGTCTAGCTTTATGGGCTTCCAACCAATGGTTCAGTGTCATTGTCTCATTTTATGGCTCTTCCAACCATTAACTTAGAGACATTGTCTGGTTTTGTAGGTTTCCAACCATTGGCTCAAGAACATTGTCTAGCGTTTTTGGGTTTCCAACCATTAATGGTTGTGTGAGCTTCCAACTATTGGCTCAAGAACATTGTCCAGCTTTATGGGCTTCCAACCATTGGCTTGGGATCATTGTCTAGCTTTTTTGGGTTTCCAACCATTAACTTAGGGACATTGTCTGGTTTTGTGGGTTTCCAACCATTGGCTCAAGAACATTGTCTAGCTTTATGGGCTTCTTACAATTGGCTTGGGATCATTGTCTAGGTTTTTGGGCTTCCAACCATTGGCTTGTGGCCATTGTCTAGTTTTATGGCCTCCCAACCATTAATGTAGGAACATTTTCTAATTTTGTGGCCTTCCAATCATTAAATTAGAGTCTTTGTCTGGTATGGTGAGCTTCCAGCCATTGGCTCAGGAACATTGTCTAATTTTATGGGCTTCCAACGATTAGCTCATGATCATTATCTGGTTTTGTGGGCTTCTGTAATGAATCCCTTACCTTAGCTGTCTGGCTGAAGCCTAAGGGAGTGGGCCTGGTGAAGCCACGGCCTCCATTTTAGAAAAGGGAGCCGGGTAGAAGCCATTTTAGTTAGGTTTTCCTTGAGGGGGCGTGTTCAAGTCTTAGAAGGAAAATAAGGAGGCTAGGATTGGCTAGAAAGATGGGGCAGAACATAAGTGGTTTAGAGGAAAAAAGTGTCCTTTTAAAACAGAGGTGTGAAGTTGCAGTTAGTCAGTTGTCGGTTGGAGTTGTTAGAGAGCAGTTGGAGAGTTGGTGTTAGTTCAGAGCAAGTTTGGGTTTAGAGAAGAAGATTGGGTTAGTCCTTTGTGAGGTATTCAGAGTAGCTATTAGTAGATAGCTAGAATACTGTTGTGGTGGAGCAGTGCCCAGTTAGTAGACTGTTCAATTCTTAGGGAAGTCTAGTTCAGGGTATTTTTGGCTAGATATCTAAGGAGCAGTTTTGGGAGATACTTTCAGAGATCAATTTCCTGAAATAATTTTCTGTGGTGGAACTTTGAAGACTTGTAACCCAGAAGAATTTAAGATTTTACTCTAATGCAACCGCAAGCTTTTCATACCAGTATTTTCTGAAACCATGAAGCATTTGTACCTGAATTATTTCAAGCTTGTTCAATAAACATTCTTGTTCTTTTATTAACTTTTACCAGCCTCAGTGTGTGTACCTTTGTGGTCAAAGTATTTCTAAAGTCAGCTTCACAGCAACCACTAAGAAACTATAGTGGCACAGTGTGTGTTGTAGAACAAACTCACAATATCACCTCAGCCTGATTAATACTGGAATGGTGGCAGCGGAAATAATTTGAAGAAGCATTTTAAGTCTCTCAGTACTAGTGTTTCCCAGTTGCTACCTTTTAAAACGCTAAGTGTCTCTCCCCTTCTCTGCTCTAATCTCCCCTGATATTGGTTTAATCAGTGCGATCCATTTCAACAATTAAAATAAAGAGAAGTTTAAATATACAGCTGTTTCAGCAACCATACTCCCTCTTCCTTTTGAAGGCTTTATATTTTTGGTGAACATCCGTTCATACTTTAGGAGGTGCCTGTGCATTATAGCTTCCAATCACTGGCTCAAGGCCATTGTCTAGTTTTGTGGGCTTCCAACCTTTAACTTAGGGAAATTGTCTAGTTTTTTGGGCTTCCAACCATTGACTCAGGGTTGTTGGTTGGTTTTATGGATCACTGTTTGTTTTGGTGGGCTTCTAACATTGACTTCAAATCATTATCTGGTTAAACCACTGCTTTAAGCTCATTATGTGGTTTTGTGTCCTTCCAGTCATTGTCTCAGGGTTTGTGGGCATCAAACAATTGGATCAGGGACCATTGTTTGGTTTTGTGGGCATCTAAGATGTTGGCTCTTAAAGCGAGCAGGGGTGGCATTTACATCACTGACTTAATCTTAGGAGCTTTGTAGCTAATTTGTTGATCTATGTTAAATTTTTGATGTATAGCTCTATGTTGCAATGTGGCAGAATTGGCAGAAATAGGGTAGCAACAGTAGAGGCAAGATTAATTTGCATACGTGCAGCTGATTGGTTGTATGCAGATGAGTGTAGGCCTGGATTTGAAAGGGCCACTGAGCCAGAATGGCAGTTGGGGGGAAGAGAGCTGAACATTCCAAAGGGGCGGAGTTAAGTTTAAAAATAGGCAGTTAGAGAGTCAAAGAGTTTCAGTTAGGGATTCCTGTTTGTGAAGGACAGGCAGGAACTTCTGTGAGAAAAACAGTTAGGAAAATGGAGCTTAAGTTTTAAGGAATATAAAGAAGTGCCAGTGTGGTTTAAGGCGGAATATAGTTCTGTCAAGAATGTATGAAAAAGTAACATATTTGTTGATGTGAAACAGTTGAAGTTTTATACGAAACGTTAACTAAGTGAATGATATTGCATGTAAGACTCAAGACTGTAACAGAACACACAAATGTAACCATAAGCGTTGGAGCCTGAAGTTATAAATAAACTTTGTTACTTGGTTTACTACAAGAGTGTCTCAAGCCTGTAATATAAAAGCCTCAAGGAAAAATCTCACAAGAAAGCCCCAGCCAATTTATTAAAAGGGGAAAATACATCAATACAAGGCAGTAAAAAGATTTAAAAGAAAATATTTTTCCCTCTACATCGTCACACATATAAAGACACCTGAAAAAGGACTGAAATGCGAAATGTCGGTGCAAGCTTATTACACTGTTGTTTAGCAAAACAACAGTGTCTTTTGCTGGGACATATTATACGAATTCACTCTTCTCCCGCTGCTCTCCTGGTAGGAGATACTTGGAAAGTATTTCTTTGACAAATAATCTGTTAGTGACCTCATTATGTAAAAGAAATTCCTTCCAATGATCTCCCACCGGGAGAACATCAGAAGAGGGTAAGTCCATGTGATACGTCCCGTTGTTATTCTGCTGTAATTGCGATCCGCTTCCTCATATAATAATCTCCTTACTGAACACAGAGCAATTATAGACCCATAACTCTAGGTTATGAAGCCATAACTGCATTATTGATGGCCAGCCATTAGTATTATTATGTTAGGTCAATAGCAGCGTATTGTGTGCAAAGGGAAGGTTTAACCCTTTCTCTCCTTACCACGGTCCTCGCGAAAAAAGGAAGCTGCTTTTTCATATTTTTTTTTTAAAAAAGCACAGTGAAGGCTTAAAAATACAAATAGGTTGAATTCCTCTTCCCACAATTTCAAGGTTGTCATGTTCTCCTCGGCTGCTATTTATGCCACCAAAAATCTGTACACAACAGTCACCATGTTTAGCTTGAACTTGATATTCTGCAATATATTGGCCTTTCTTCTGCTGCTTTTCTCGCAGTCATAACACCGGGCGCTACAGGAGCAAGTGAATTTTACGAAGTATTGAAATATGGAGGAAGTGGGTATCAAAGGCAAAAATCTAATTTATATTCTTCAAAAACTTTCTTCTATTTCCAGGATGGTTGCCTGTAGCAACCAACATCCTCTGGCGTTTCTCCATGTGGGGACGTTTATCGTCCTGGTGATCTTCCTCAGCCTCAGCACACCCATAACTGTTGTCAAGCTAAATATAAAGCTGTTCGGTATATCAGGTTCTGTGTATAACCGACTCCCCACTTTGCTTTTGGCGTTCCAAGCAAAACCTGCTGATATACAACTTGTGGTGCCCAAAGGACGCCTGAGAAAGAAAGCTCCAAGCTGTTAAGCTGTTTAGTTTGTAAGAAATGATTTGACGCACTCCAGAATCACATTTTAGCCAGAGGTGGATTTAGATAGTATTTAAAATTCGCTTTCCCAAGTGCACAGCAAGTGAAAGAGAATGGAAAGTGACTCTAAATGGAAAGGAAATTGGAACTGAAACAATTTCATCACAGAGGGCCACTTCACCTAGCAACAGCCGTGTGGTACAAACGGACAAGCAAATATACATATTATATACATATTATATTGCTCTATACCAGTGGTACTCAAAGTGTGCTCCATGGAGCTCTTAGGGTTCTGTCAAGCATACTGAGTGGCTGGGATTTTCTCGGTCACCCACAATTTTTCTATGAGCTGGTGGAGTTGTGTCAGCTCAGGTCCTCCCTCTTTAAAGATTTCAGCAGGGATCCCATCAGGTCCACTGGCTTTGTTATTTTTTTGTTGGCTGATGGCATTGTTGACTTCTTCCAAACTAGGCAGTGCTGCAAGCTCATCCCTGGTTTGTTGTTGCTTGTTTATAAAGCTATTGTCCTTCCAAACCTGTTAGACGCCTGCGAGATGTGGACTATCTACAGACGTCACATGCAACTCCTTGAACAATTCCATCAGTGTTGCCTCCGAAAAATCCTGCAAATCTCTTGGGAAGACAAGCAGTCAAATGTCAGCGTGCTGGAAGAAGCAAAGACCACCAGCACTGAAGCGATGGTCCTCCGCCATCAACTGGAAGCCCAGGTCTCAGCGGTGGCCGGGAGAGCTTTTGCACAATTAAAACTTGTGCGCCAGCTGCGCCCGTACCTTGGGAAGTCGGACTTGGCCACGGTGGTCCACGCTCTTGTCACATCCCGATTAGATTACTGCAACGCACTCTACGTGGGGTTGCCGTTGAAGACTGCTCGGAAACTCCAACTAGTCCAGCGAGAGGCAGCCAGATTGCTCACCGGGGCGTCATACAGGGAGCATACCACCCCCCTGTTGTGTCAGCTCCACTGGCTGCCAATCCAGTTCCGAGCACAATTCAAGGTGCTGGTTTTGACCTATAAAACCCTATACGGTTCCGGCCCAGTGTATCTGTCCGAACGGATTTCCCTCTACGTCCCACCCCGGAGCCTAAGATCTTCTGGGGAGGTCCTGCTCTCGACCCCGCCTCTATCACAGGTGAGATTGGCGGGGACGAGGAGCAGGGCCTTCTCAGTGGTGGCCCCCCGCCTATGGAATTCTCTCCCCGAGGAAATCAGATCTGCAACTATGCTCCTTTCTTTCAGGAAAAAACTAAAAACATGGATCTGGGACCAGGCGTTTGGACAAGCGGGTAAATAAAGAAGAACTCCACTGATGGCTAGGAAATGACTAACGGATTGGTTATGTGGAACTCTGGAATCGAAACGCTGATTATAAGAATGACTTTTATATGATGTTTATATGATGTTTATACAATGTCTTAGGTACCAGTGCGGATGTTTTATTATGATAATCGTTTTAATTGCATTTTGTATATCGTTCTTTTATATTTTTGTATACTCTGTATTATTATGTATAGGCATCGAATTCTGCCTTTTTTTGTAAGCCACCCTGAGTCCCCCTCCAGGGGTTGAGAAGGGCGGGGTAAAAGCACCAGTAATAATAATAATAATAATAATAATAATAATAATAACTCCGCTGGACCAGCCACGTTGTCCGAGTGCCCGACCACCATCTCCCAAAGCAGTTGTTCTACTCCGAACTCAAGAACAGAAAATGGAATGTTGGTTGCGGGAAAAGAGATTGACCTTGAGTTTTGGAGTTGTAGTTCACCTTGATGGGCTCAAAGCCAACCTTAAAAACTCTGGCGTAGACACTGAGAACTGGGAAGTCCTGGCCCTTGAACGCTTCAGCTGAGGAGCTCTTGGAAATCCATTTAGGACTATACATTTCTGACCAAGGCATTAGCTTCTGACAAACTTTTTGGCCTTCATTATTTGTGTAGAAATTATCAATCTATTTCCTATAAATCAGTGAGTGGTTTGTAACAGTGATGAAAAGAGAGCTAATTGGATGCCCAAAAAGAGTAATTGGCATACCTGGTGAATTAAAATTAGTTAAATGATTGCATTTGGAGAATCGAGGGAGAAGTGTTGAGTGATAATTAGTTCATGCAAATTGATTATTAAATGACGTTAAGCCAAATAAGGGGGGGGGGGGTTCAAAAAGTTAATAGGTTAACTTATTAAATTGGCGTTGAGTCATGCTTGACTGAAGAAGGTAACAAGGAAATGTATAAATGCCAGCATCAAAGAAGGAAGACATTTCCAAAATAATTGTTTAAAGCATTTCCCCCTCCCAAGTCCCACAGTATTCAGAACAGTCTATCCCAATATGGCACTCTCCAGAGAACATATATTCGACTACAAGTCCCAGCATGCAAAGCTAGCATAATCATAGGTTGTAGTACTCCTGGTCAGTTGTAAGGCCAAACAGGGCATAGGGTTACAGCCTGTGTTGGATGGGAGATGGTGGTCGGGCATCCGGACAACATGGCCAGTCCAACGGAGTAGATGGCAGAGGACCATCGCTTCAATGCTGGTGGTCTTTGCTTCTTCCAGCACGCTGACATTTGTCCGCTTGTCTTCCCAAGAGATTTGCAGGATTTTTCAGAATCAACGCTGATGGAATCATTCCAGGAGTTGCATGTGACAGTCCATGTTTCACAGACGTATAGCAGGATTGGGAGGACAATCGCTTTATAAACAAGCACCTTGGTATCCCTACGGACGTCCCGGTCCTGAAATACTCTCATAGAATCATAGAATCAAAGAGTTGGAAGAGACCTCATGGGCCATCCAGTCCAACCCCCTGCCAAGAAGCAGGAATATTGCATCCAAATCACCCCTGACAGATGGCCATCCAGCCTCTGTTTAAAAGCTTCCAAAGAAGGAGCCTCCACCACACTCCGGGGCAGAGAGTTCCACTGATGAACGGCTCTCACAGTCAGGAAGTTCTTCCTCATGTTCGGATGGAATCTCCTCTCTGCTTCATTCGGAAAAATGCTGCACTCGCAGAGCTCAGGCGGTGTTTTATTTCAGTATCAATGTTGACTTTGGTGGAGAGATGGCTGCCAAGGTAGCGGAAATGGTCAACATTTTCTAATGTTACACCATTAATCTGTATTTCTGGCATTTGAGAAGGATTACCTGGCGACTGCTGGAAGAGCACTTCAGTTTTCTCGATGTTCAATGAGAGGCCGAGCTTCTTCTGAGAAGGTGTTTAGAGTGGCTTGTAGGTCTCCTTCTGAATGCGCATAGATGACATTGTCATCAGCATATTGGAATTCTATAACAGTCTCTGCTTCATTCGGAAAAATCCTGCACGCGCAGAGCTCAGGCGGTGATGTATTTCAGTGTCAATGTTGACTTTGGTGGAGAGGTGGCTGCCAAGGTAGCGGAAATGGCCAACATTTTCTAATTTTACACCATTAAGCTGTATTTCTGGCATTTGAGAAGGATTGCCTGGTGACTGCTGGAAAAGCACTTTGGTTTTCTCGATGTTCAATGACAGGCCGAGCTTCTTCTGAGAAGGTGTTTAGAGTGGCTTGTAGGTCTTCTTCTGAATGCGCATAGATGACATTGTCATCAGCATATTGGAATCCTATAACAGTCTCTGCTTCATTCGGAAAAATGCTGCACTCGCAGAGCTCAGGCGGTGTTGTATTTCAGTGTCAATGTTGACTTTGGTGTAGAGGTGGCTGCCAAGGGAGTGGAAATGGCCAACATTTTCTAATGTTACACCATTAAGCTGTATTTCTGGCATTTGAGAAGGATTGCCTGGTGACTGCTGGAAGAGCACTTCAGTTTTCCCGATGTTCAATGACAGGCCGAGCTTCTGAGAAGGTGTTTAGAGTGGCTTGTAGGTCTTCTTCTGAATGCGCATAGATGACATTGTCATCAGCATATTGGAATTCTGTAACAGTCTCTGCTTCATTTGGAAAAATGCTGCACTCGCAGAGCTCAGGCGATGTTGTATTTCAATGTCAATGTTGACTTTGGTGGAGAGGTGGCTGCCAAGGTAGCGGAAATGGCCAACATTTTCTAATGTTACACCATTAAGCTGTATTTCTGGCATTTGAGAAGGATTGCCTGGCGACTGCTGGAAGAGCACTTCAGTTTTCTCGGTGTTCAATGACAGGCCAAGCTTCTTCTGAGAAGGTGTTTAGAGTGGCTTGTAGGTCTTCTTCTGAATGCGCATAGATGACATTGTCATCAGCATATTGGAATTCTATAACAGTCTCTGCTTCATTCCGAAAAATCCTGCACTCGCAGAGCTCAGGCGGTGTTGTATTTCAGTGTCAATGTTGACTTTGGTGGAGAGGTGGCTGCCAAGGTAGTGGAAATGGCCAACATTTTCTAATGTTACACCATTAAGCTGTATTTCTGGCATTTGAGAAGGATTGCCTGGCGACTGCTGGAAGAGCACTTCAGTTTTCTCAATGTTCAATGACAGGCCGAGCTTCTTCTGAGAAAGTGTTTACAGTGGCTTGTAGGTCTTCTTCTGAATGCACATAGATGACATTGTCATCAGCATATTGGAATTCTATAACAGTCTCTGCTTCATTCCGAAAAATCCTGCACTCGCAGAGCTCAGGCGGTGTTGTATTTCAGTGTCAATGTTGACTTTGGTGGAGAGGTGGCTGCCAAGGGAGTGGAAATGGCCAACATTTTCTAATTTTACACCATTAAGCTGTATTTCTGGCATTTGAGAAGGATTGCGTGGCGAATGCTGGAAGAGCACTTCAGTTTTCTCAATGTTCAATGACAGGCCGAGCTTCTTCTGAGAAGGTGTTTAGAGTGGCTTGTAGGTCTCCTTCTGAATGCGCATAGATGACATTGTCATCAGCATATTGGAATTCTGTAACAGTCTCTGATTCATTTGGAAAGATGCTGCACTCGCAGAGCTCAGGCAGTGTTGAATTTCAGTGTCAATGTTGACTTTGGTGTAGAGGTGGCTGCCAAGGTAGCGGAAATGGTCAACATTTCCTAATGTTACACTATTAAGCTGTATTTCTGGCATTTGAAAAGGATTGGCTGGTGACTGCTGGAAGAGCACTTCGGTTTTCTCAATGTTCAATGACAGGCCGAGCTTCTTCTGAGAAGGTGTTTAGAGTGGCTTGTAGGTCTTCTTCTGAATGCGCATAGATGACATTGTCATCAGCATATTGGAATTCTATAACAGTCTCTGCTTCATTCGGAAAAATCCTGCACTCGCAGAGCTCAGGCGGTGTTGTATTTCAGTGTCAATGTTGACTTTGGTGGAGAGGTGGCTGCCAAGGTAGTGGAAATGGCCAACATTTTCTAATTTTACACCATTAAGCTGTATTTCTGGCATTTGAGAAGGATTGCCTGGCGACTGCTGGAAGAGCACTTCAGTTTTCTCAATGTTCAATGACAGGCCGAGCTTCTTCTGAGAAGATGTTTAGAGTGGCTTGTAGGTCTTCTTCTGAATGCGCATAGATGACATTGCCATCAGCATATTGGAATTCTATAACAGTCTCTGCTTCATTCGGAAAAATCCTGCACTCGCAGAGCTCAGGCGGTGTTGTATTTCGGTGTCAATGTTGACTTTGGTGGAGAGGTGGCTGCCAAGGTAGCGGAAATGGCCACCATTTTCTAATGTTACACCATTAAGCTGTATTTCTGGCATTTGAGAAGGATTGGCTGGCAACTGCTGGAAGAGCACTTTGGTTTTCTCAGTGTTCAATGACAGGCCGAGCTTCTGAGAAGGTGTTTAGAGTGGCTTGTAGGTCTTCTTCTGAATGCGCATAGATGACATTGTCATCAGCATATTGGAATCCTATAACAGTCTCTTCTTCATTCAGAAAAATGCTGCACTCGCAGAGCTCAGGCGGTGTTGTATTTCAGTGTCAATGTTGACTTTGGTGGAGAGGTGGCTGCCAAGGTAGCGGAAATGGCCAACATTTTCTAATGCTACACCATTGAGCTGTATTTCTGGCATTGGAGAGGGCTGAAAAAATGCTGAATCATTTCCAACTCACTTCCTGAGTTATAACAAAAATGGCAAAAAAAGTTTCAGAAGGGCAAAGGCACTTCCAGTTTTAAAAAATACTTTGAAATCGCTTCAAAAAGGTAATTTTAACGGATTTATAACGAGTTACGAGTTATCCGACGCGGAACTATCCATACCTAGTGACTTCATCTCCCTCTGCCTCCTTCCCAAACCCTCCTATCTGCTTGGACTTGCAAAGATCTATAAATGAGCTCTAATGACTTTTGTTGGAAGAGACGTGGTGTGTTAAGTGTTCTACATTCTGTATATTTTTTATTCAGTCACAGCGGGAAGTGACTTTGAATAAGACTAGGAGAAAATGGGATTTTTGAAGGTGTTACATAACTAGAGGGAAAAAAACACGACTGCCTTTTTCATATTCCTGTGCAAAGCTGAAAAACGAGAGTGTTGTCTTATGCTCACCATCCCCACTCCTCCTACTTGTTTCTGCTTTATTAGTTGTATCTTTAGATCAATATGTTTTGATTCCACCCTGTCTTTTATTTCTCTCAACCTTGGCACACCAGCAGATATTGACCCATCTCTGAATTATTTTTGCATTTGTGCTCATAGCAGACTTCCCCAGATCTGGTACTCAGTTTGCGGTGGGACTGCAACTTCTGTACTTACTTATTTACTTAGGCAATCCCTCGTTGTCCGAGTAGGATAGTCTTCCAAGATCAGTGCACTGGCGGTGAGTCCGTAGGTGACTGTGGAGCCCTTCATCTTCTTAGACAATCCCTCGTTGGCTGAGTAAGATAGTCTTCCAGTGTTCTGGTGGGTCCGTAGGTGACTGTGGAGCCCTTCATCTTCTTAGGCAATCCCTCGTTGGCTGAGTAGGATAGTCTTCCAGTGTTCTGGTGGGTCCGTAGGTGACTGTGGAGCCCTTCATCTTCTTAGGCAATCCCTCGTTGGCTGAGTAGGATAGTCTTCCAGTGTTCTGGTGGGTCCGTAGGTGACTGTGGAGCCCTTCATCTTCTTAGGCAATCCCTCGTTGGCTGAGTAGGATAGTCTTCCAGTGTTCTGGTGGGTCTGTAGGTGACTGTGGAGCCCTTCATCTTCTTAGGCAATCCCTCGTTGGCTGAGTAGGATAGTCTTCCAGTGTTCTGGTGGGTCCGTAGGTGACTGTGGAGCCCTTCATCTTCTTAGGCAATCCCTCGTTGGCTGAGTAGGATAGTCTTCCAGTGTTCTGGTGGGTCCGTAGGTGACTGTGGAGCCCTTCATCTTCTTAGGCAATCCCTCGTTGGCTGAGTAGGATAGTCTTCCAGTGTTCTGGTGGGTCCGTAGGTGACTGTGGAGCCCTTCATCTTCTTAGGCAATCCCTCGTTGGCTGAGTAGGATAGTCTTCCAGTGTTCTGGTGGGTCCGTAGGTGACTGTGGAGCCCTTCATCTTCTTAGGCAATCCCTCGTTGGCTGAGTAGGATAGTCTTCCAGTGTTCTGGTGGGTCCATAGGTGACTGTGGAGCCCTTCATCTTCTTAGGCAATCCCTCGTTGGCTGAGTAGGATAGTCTTCCAGTGTTCTGGTGGGTCCGTAGGTGACTGTGGAGCCCTATTCTTGATCTGCATCTTCTCCCGCAGTGAGGGCATTGGTTTCCAAGAGGTAGGCGGTCTTGGTTGGGGTTGACTTGACGTGCCTTCCTCTTGGCATGCTTCTCTCTTTCACCTTCCATTCGTGCCTCTTCAAATTTGACAGTACTGCTGGTCACATCTGACCTCCAGCTGGAGCGCTCAAGGGCCATTGCTTCCCAGTTCTCAGTGTCTATGCCAGAGCTTTAAAGGTTGGCTTTGAACCTATCTTTAAATCTCTTTTCCTGCTCACCAACATTCCATTTTCTGTTCTTGAGTTCGGAGTAGAGCAACTGCTTTGGGAGACGGTGGTCAGGTATCTGGACAACGTGGCCGGTCCAGCGGAGTTTATTTATTTATCGTGTTGGCTTGACGCACCTTCCTCTTGGCATGTTTCTCTTCATTTGTGCCTCCATTTGTGCCTCTTCAAATTCTACAGCACTGCTGGTCACATCTGACCTCCAGCTGGAGCACTCAAGGGCCAGTGCTTCCCAGTTCTCAGTGTCTATGCCAGAGTTTTAAAGGTTGGCTTTGAACCCATCGTTAAATCTCTTTTCCTGCCCACCAAGATTCCATTTTCCATTCTTGAGTTTGGAGTAGAACAACTGCTTTGGGAGATGGTGGTCGGGCATCCGGACAACGTGGCTGGTCCAGCGGAGTTGATGACGGAGGAACATCACTTCAATGCTGGTAGTCTTTGCTTCTTCCAGCTCGCTGACATTTGTCCGCTTGTCTTCCCAAAAGATTTACAGGATTTTCTGGAGGCAGCGCTGATAGAATCCTTCCAGGAGTTGCATGTGATGTCAATGTTGACCATTTCCGCTACCTTGGCAGCCACCTCTCCACCAAAGTCAACATCGACACCGAAATACAACAGTGCCTGAGGTCTGCAAGTGCAGCATTTTTTCGAATGAAGAAGAGGGTGTTTGAGGACCGGGACATCCGTAGGGATACCAAGGGGCTTGTTTATAAATCTATTGTCCTCCCAACCCTGCTATACGCCTGCGAAACGTGGACTGTCTACAGACGTCATATGCAACTCCTGGAACGTTTCCATCAGCGCTGCCTCCGGAAAGTCCTGCAAATTTCTTGGGAAGACAGTTGGACAAACGTCAGCGTGCTGAAAGAAGCAAAGACCACCAGCATTGAAGCGATGGTTCTTCACCATCAACTCCACAGGACTGGCCACGTTGTCTGGATGCCTGACCTCCGTCTCCCAAAGCAGTTGCTCTACTCTGAACTCAAGAACGGAAAATGGAATGTTGGAGGACAGGAAAAGAGATTTAAAGATGGGCTCAAAGCCAACCATAAAAACTCTGGCATAGACACTAAGAACTGGGAAGTCCTGGCCCTTGACCGCTCCAGCTGGAGGTCAGCTGTGACCAGCAGTGCTGCAGAATTTGAAGAGGGACAAATGGAGGGTGAAAGAGAGAAGCGTGCCAAGAGGAAGGTACGTCAAGCCAATCCCGGCTGAGACCACCTTCCACCTGGAAACCAATGCCCTCACTGCGGGAGAAGATGCAGATCAAGAATAGGGCTCCACAGTCACCTACGGACCCACCAGAACACTGGAAGACTTTCCTACTTGGCCAACGAGGGATTGCCTAAGAAGAAGAAGAATTCCCTTTCCACTTTTGCAATGCAATGCAAATTGGAGTTTTGATTGTTTCAGTTTAAAGAGTCATTCAAGGACTTCCTTAAACATTGTCGGCACCCTCAGGATGATCTGCAAGACAGAACGCCATTATTCAACGTAAAGAATAATTATAAACGTCTTGTCGAAGGCTTTCATGGCCGGAATCACTGGGTTGTTGTAGGTTTTTTCAGGCTATATGGCCATAGTCTAGAGTAGGCTTGGGCGGTTTCGTTCGTTAATTTCGTAATTCGTTATTAATTCGTATTTAAATTAGCTTACGATCCAATATTGAGCCATGCAGGAATTGTGTGAGGAGTAATAAAGATTCGAAACAATTTTTTCAATTTATTTCGTAATTATTTCATAATTATTTCGAAATTATTTCGTAATTATTTTCGCATGTCTGGTGCAAGTTTTATAGTTGTTATTTATTTTATCACACCAACAGTCAACAACAGAGGGAGAGGGAAGCCTCAGAAGTTCCTCCTGTCCCATTTGGAGGTTTTTTTTTTAGCATATTGCACAATCTCGTCCGCCATTAACGAATCGATTCGTAATTTTACGAAATTTTGTAAATTTCGAAATTTTTTAAAGGAAAATTTCGGAATTATTTAAAAAAACGCAAAGGCCCCCTAAAAACAAAACGAGTTTAGAAACAATTTTTTCCGTGGTTACCCAAGCCTAGTCTAGAGGCATTCTCTCCTGACGTTTCGCCTGCATCTATGGCAAGCATCCTCATTACCTCTGAGGATGCTTGCCATAGATGCAGGCGAAACGTCAGGAGAGAATGCCTCTAGAACATGGCCATACAGCCCGAAAAAACCTACAACAATCCAATTATAAACGTCTCCATCTGAAATGCTACAGAACAGAATGCTTGACCCTTCCAACCCAATTGCTGGAAAGAAAGAACGAAATAGCAAATCATACTTGCACAACACAGTGGAAATGTCTTGCAGTAACTTCTGTTTATTAGGATTATGATTTAGAACACTTCCTGCATGACTTTTCTACTTTTCCGATTTTAGTTGACCTTCAGAGAGTTGCCAAGTCTGGCTTATATTCACCAGAGTCCAATGTAAGCAAATGCAATGTCTTTATTTCAGTGGGGAGTATAAAGATATTTTTTTTTCTTTTTGGTGCATGAGGAGTTTGTTCCTTTGCGTGCCAATAAAAAAAATGGTTAACTGCGCTAGTTTTTATGCCAATGTCTCCTTCCATCCAGGATGCATTTTGCCCAAGGGATCCATTCCATATACAATCAAAGCTGAAGGTCAAAACTACAAAACACAATTCTGGAAATGAGGGGGGGAAAGCTGACTCAAGGACAACTGGATTTCACGCAATTGGGCAAAGGTCTCCTTCTGTACTGCCAAGACCCAAAATATCATCTTATGGGAATAAAGCTCCCATAACAAGCCAATGTCATATTGTGGGGATGGCCTTCCAGAAGTTTTGAACTATATCTCCCATCATCCCTAACCAATTGCTAATGGGAGTTGGAGACCTTAGAATCATAGAATCATAGAATCAAAGAGTTGGAAGAGACCTCATGGGCCATCCAGTCCAACCCCATTCTGCCAAGAAGCAGGAATATTGCATTCAAATCACCCCTGACAGATGGCCATGCAGCCTCTGCTTAAAAGCTTCCAAAGAAGGAGCCTCCACCACACTCTGGGGCAGAGAGTTCCACTGCTGAACGGCTCTCACAGTCAGGAAGTTCTTCCTAATGTTCAGATGGAATCTCCTCTCTTGTAGTTTGAAGCCATTGTTCCGCGTCCTAGTCTCCAGGGAAGCAGAAAACAAGCTTGCTCCCTCCTCCCTGTGGCTTCCTCTCACATATTTAAACATGGCTATCATATCTCCTCTCAGCCTTCTCTTCTTCAGGCTAAACATGCCCAGTTCCCTAAGCCGCTCCTCATAGGGCTTGTTCTCCAGACCCTTGATCATTTTAGTCACCCTCCTCTGGACACATTCCAGCTTGTCAATATCTCTCTTGAATTGTGGTGCCCAGAATTGGACACAATATTCCAGGTGTGGTCTAACCAAAGCAGAATAGAGGGGTAGCATTACTTCCTTAGATCTAGACACTATGCTCCTATTGATGCAGGCCAAAATCCCATTGGCTTTTTTTGCCGCCACATCACATTGTTGGCTCATGTTTAACTTGTTGTCCACGAGGACTCCAAGATCTTTTTCACATGTACTGCTCTCAAGCCAGGCATCGTCCCCCATTCTGTATCTTTGCATTTCATTTTTCCTGCCTAAGTGGAGTATCTTGCATTTGTCCCTGTTGAACTTCATTTTGTTAGTTTTGGCCCATCTCTCTAATCTGTCAAGATCGTTTTGAATCCTGCTCCTGTCCTCTGGAGTATTGGCTCTCCCTCCCAATTTGGTGTCGTCTGCAAACTTGATGATCCTGCCTTCTAGCCCTTCATCTAAGTCATTAATAAAGATGTTGAACAGGACCGGGCCCAGGACGGAACCCTGCGGCACTCCACTTGTCACTTCTTTCCAAGATGAAGAGGAAGCATTGGTGAGCACTCTCTGTGTTCGTCCACTTAACCAATTACAGATCCACCTCACCTCAATCCTTCTACGAGGATTGAATGAAAAGTAATGCCTCCACCTTCATTACTTGGGTTTGGATGGGAATATGTTAATATATTGTCGAAGGGTTTCATGGCTGGAATCACTAGGTTCTTGTGGGTTTTTTCGGGCTATATGGCCATGTTCTAGAGGCATTTTCTCCCGACGTTTTGCCTGCATCTATGGCAAGCATCCTCAGAGGTAGTGAGGTCTGTTGGAATTTGCTGTTGTAATGTTGAAAATGAACAAAATTTGGCTACCAGTATTAAAAAAAACTCTAAAATTACAACAGCAAAACTGCAGAGAGGAAACAACCAGGCACATCTTAACACCTCTCAACAAAAGATTCCCCCAGGGTCAGCCAGGCCTTCAAATGCTAATGAAGGTGATCAGTTGAAACATTCACACCCAGCTCCAGCAGAGAAGAGCTCTTTGCCCCACCCCAGCCATTCCACAGATATATAAACCCATTTTCCTAATTCCAACAGACCTCACTACCTCTGAGGATGCTTGTTATAGATGCAGGCTAAACGTCAGGAGAAAATGCCTCTAGAACATGGCCATATAGCCCGAAAAAACCCACAAGAACATAATATGTTAATAAATCAAGCACAGAAATAATCCTAAGAATGTGCTCTTTAACTACCACTATTCACTTTTCCACATAGTCACCAGACAATTGGATACATTTCTGCCAACAAGTTTTCTGAAGCTGTCACGCTTCAGTCGACACTCTGTTTTCCCAACCAGCGTCTCAGAGTTCTCTCATCCTGGGTACCCATCATGTACAGATCTTCCGATAGCCAAGCAAAGCAATAATGTGAGCCACACATACTTACCAGACAATTGGATACATTTCTGTCAACGATGAACAAGTTTTCTGAAGCCGTCATGGAAGAAGTCGACACTGCTTCCGCAACCAGCATTTCACAGTTCTCTCATCCTGGGTACCCATCGTGCACAGATCTTCCAATAGTCAAGCAAAGCAATAATGTGAACCACACATACTCACCAGACAATTGGATACATTTCTGCCAACAATGAACAAGTTTTCTGAAGCCATCACAGAAGAAGTTGACACTCTGTTTCCGCAACCAGCATCTCACAGTTCTCTCATCCTGGGTACCCATTGTGCACAGATCTTCCAATAGCCAAGCAAAGCAATCATGTGACCCACACATACTCACCAGACAATTGGCTACATTTCTGCCAATGATTAACAAGTTTTCTGAAGCTATCACCTAAGAAGTCAACACTCTGTTTCCTCAACCAGCATCTCACAGTTCTCTCAATGTCTTCATCACAACATAACAATGTCCCCGCAGATCTTCTTTCATTATTGAGAACAGATGGAAGTCAGAGAGTACTAAATCTGGACTGTATGGAGGATGTCGTACGGTGGTGAGATCCAGTCTCTGAAGTTTCAAGTCTGTGCATTTTCATTTCAGGCATCAGCATCCTGGGTTCCCATCATGCACAGACCTTCCAATAGCCAAGCAAAGCAATAATGTGACCCACATGTTCTTGTGAAATGCCGATTATGTATTGTCGAAGGCTTTCATGGCCGGAATCACTGACCTCACTATCTCTGAGGATGCTTGCCATAGATGCAGGCGAAACATGGCAATATAGCCCGAAAAAACCTACAACAACCCAATGCCACTTGAAATTTCTCTCTGAGTGATACAACAATCACCCTGAATCAATCAGTCAACCTTTTGCTTGTGTAACTCAGTGGTTGCTGTCACAGAACGTCCGACTTTGTGTTTTTCACGCAAGTCAGATGTTCCCACCGCGACATCTTTAAACTTTCTCACCCAACAACGCAAAATACTCAATCAACACAATTACCATAAACAGCTTGCATTCTCTGATTAGTCTCCTTTGGGGTGACACCTTCTGCTGTCAAGAATTCAATGACTGCACATTGCTTAAGTTGCATTGGCCAACCATCTGTGCAGGGTTCCATACTTTGCACTTTGACAACACAACCATTCAATGCGAAGGCTTCCCACCAAAATGGAACTGTAGAGGAGAGTCTACTGAACAAGTCAGTACCTGCCGCAGGTACTGACTTGTTCAGTAGACTCTCCTCTACAGACCAGTATTGCCATCTGTTGACGAGTTACCAAGGTGGAGGCATTACTTTTCATTCAACCCTCGTAGATTCACATTTGCAAACTTTTTAGAGGTGGGGGATGGAGATCAAAGTTAGTGAAGTGATTTAGGTATGTGAATAGGTGGAACCTTCAGTGTGGGTTAAACCGCTGAGCTGCTGTTTCCGCAACCAGAGTCTCACAGTTCTCTCAACATCTTCATCAGAAACATAATGATCTTCTTTCATTATCAGGAACAAATGGAAGTCAGACAGTGCTAAATCTGGACTGTATGGAGGATATCATACGGTGGTGAGATTCAGTCTCTGAAGTTTCAAGTCTGTGTGCTTTCATTCCAGGTATCAGCATCCTAGGTACCCATCGTGCACAGATCTTCCGAAAGCCAAGCAAAGCAATAATGTGGCCCACACGTTGTTGTAAAATGCTGATTATTTTTGAAATTTCTCTCTGAGTGATACAACAATCATCCTGAATCAATCTGTCAACCTTTTGCTTGTGAAACGCAGTGGTTGCTGTCACAGGACGTCCGTCTTTTTGTTTGTCACACATGTCAGGTGTTCCCACCTCAGCATCTTTAAACTTACTCGCCCAACGACGCACAGTACTCCCATCAACACAATTACTATGAACAACTAGCATTCTCTGATGAATCTCGTTTGGGGTGAGACCTTCTGCTGTCAAGAATTCAATGACTGCATGTTGCTTAAGTCTCATTGACCGACCTTCTGCGCAGGGTTCCATACTTTGCACTTTACCAACACAACCGTTCAATGCTAAGGCTTCCCACCAAAATGGAACTGTAGAGGAGAGTCTACTGAACAAGCCAATACCTGTCACATACCAGTACTGCCATCTGTTGAGGAGTTAGGAATTTAGAGGCATTGCTTTTCATTCAATCCTCTTATGTTGATATTCCTTTTGAAGGAAGGTTCAATTGGCCACCTCTTGGTTCCATTCTCATCAGTGGGAAAATGTCATTTTCAAAACAATATTTTAGCCATCAGAAAACAAAAGAATGGGCTCTTTAAATACGGCAATTGTGTATTTTAATGTTTTCTTTTGGTATGGTTTTAGTATCTATATATATAAAAAGGGAAAGGGCGTTCAATGGTACAGCAAAATGCCGACGAAAACTCACCAAATTTGCCATGCATCTGTGAGGAAGCGGAAGGAGGGAAGGAAGCAGGAGAGGGAAAGAAGGACAGAAATGAGGGGAAGGGGTGTAAATAGCAAGGAAGGAAGGAAGGAAAGAAGGAAAGAAGAAAAGTGGGAAGGGGAAGGGAAGGTGCAGGAAGGAAGGAAGGAAGGAAGGAAGGAAGGAAGGAAGGAGAAGTTGAGAAGGTATATGAAAGAAGAAAGGAAGGAAAGAAAGAAGAAAGGGAGAGAAGGAGGATGGGAAAGAAGGGAGAAAGGAAGGGAGGAAGGAAAGGAAGGAAGGAAGGGAGGGAAGGTGTATGAAGGAAGGAAGGAGAAGTAGAGAAGGTATATGAAAGAAGAAAGGTAGAAAAGAAAGAATACAGAAAGAGAAGGAGGATGGGAAAGAAGGGAAAAAGGAAGGAAGGAGGAAAGGAAAGAAAGATAGAAAAAAGAAGAAAGGGAAGGGAAAGGAAAGGGAAGGTGTCAAAAGGAAGGGAGGAAGGGGAATTTGGGAAGGGGAAGAGAGGGGAAAAAAGCTAAGGAAGAAGAGAAAGGGGGGAAGAAAAGAAAGAAAGAAAAGGAAGTCTGGAAGTCAAGAGCGAAGGAAGGAAGGAAAGAGATAGAGACGGAAGAAAGGAGAGAAAGAGGAAGGAAGAAAAGGGAGGAGGAAGGAAAGAGGAAGAGAAGGAAGGAGGAGAGAAGGAAAGAAAAAAGGGAAGGGAGGAAAGACGGAGCAAAGGAAGAAGAGAAAGAAGGAGAGAAAGAGGGAGGGAAGGAAAGAAATAAAGAGAAGGAAGGATGGGAGCAAAAAGCTAAGGAAGGAAGTAAACAGGTAGAGAAGGAAGAAAGGAAAGAAGAAAGGGAAATGAAGGAAGGAGTGAAAGAAGGAGAGAAAGAGGGAGAGAAGGTTGGCCACAGCAATGCGTGGCAGGTAAAGCTAGTTATTATTATAGTATTATTTTTCCTATCCCTAATATATCTTGTAGTTTCAACCAAGGATCCTCCTTGATTTATGTCATTGGTTATAACTCTGCGGAGCCATATAGCCTTTTGAAAGAGGGTAGAAAAGAAATTCTGCAACTGAAAGTCCAATTAATTAAGTTGAAGCTCTGTTTGAGATTCTGCCGCAGAGTCGAGGGCATGCCCTTTTTGCATCTATCCCAGTTCCTCTTCTTTGAAAAATTGCATTCTGCCTCTGACCTGCTCACATTGTCATCCTCCTTGTAAATTTTATTGGGATGCTGCTTAAGGGATTATTTGCTCCTGAAGTGCTTTGAACTGTTCTTGGCTACAGAAGCCTCCCTTGCCTTTCGGAGAGCTTTGCATTGCATTGCTAGAATTTCAATGGCCTTTCTTTCTCAGAACCAAACTCTTTGTAGTATTTGGACCACCGAACCAGGCTCTGGAGAGATTGCAAGACATCCGAAAACAAAATGGTGCAGCTTTTTATTATAGGACTAGCTGTACCTTCCATGCGTTGCTGTGGCCAACCTTTCCTCCCTATTCTCTCCTTCCTTCCTTCCTTTCTTTCTTTCTTTCTTTCTCTCCCTTCCCTTTTTTCTTTCCTTCTCTCCTTCCTGAATGGTTTTAATACTCATAATGTTTAATACTATTTTAATATTTGTAGATCTGCAGATTTCATATTGTACTAGCTGTCCCCGCCACACATTGCTGTGGCCAACCTTCCCACCCTCTTTCTCTCCTTTCTTTCTCTCCTTCCTTCCTTACTTCCCTCCCTCCTTCCTTCCTTCCTTCCTTTCTTTCTTTCTTTCTTTCTATATTTCTTTCTGTCCTTCTCTCTTTCCCTCCGTCCTTCCTTCCCTCCCTCTTTCCTTCCTTCCTTCCTTCCCTCCTTCCTTCCCTCCTTCCTTCCCTCCCTCTTTCCTTTCTTTCTTTCTTTCTTTCTTTCTTTCTCTCCTTCCTTCCTTCCTTCCTTCCTTCCTTCCTTCCTTCCTTCCTCCCTCCCTCCCTCCCTCCCTCCCTCCCTCCCTCCCTCCTTCCTTCCTTCCTTCCTTCCCTCCTTCCTTCCCTCCCTCTTTCCTTTCTTTCTTTCTTTCTTTCTTTCTTTCTTTCTTTCTTTCTTCTTCTCTCCTTCCTTCCTTCCTTCCTTCCCTCCTTCCTCCCTCCCTCCCTCCCTCCCTCCTTCCTTCCTTCCTTCCTTCCTTCCCTCCCTCCTTCCTTCCCTCCCTCTTTCCTTTCTTTCTTTCTTTCTTTCTTTCTCTCCTTCCTTCCTTCCTTCCTTCCTTCCTTCCTCCCTCCCTCCCTCCCTCCCTCCTTCCTTCCTTCCTTCCTTCCTTTCTTCCTTCCTTCCTTCCCTCCTTCCTTCCCTCCCTCTTTCCTTTCTTTCTTTCTTTCTTTCTTTCTTTCTCTCCTTCCTTCCTTCCTTCCTTCCTTCCTCCCTCCCTCCCTCCCTCCCTCCTTCCTTCCTTTCTTCCTTCCTTCCTTCCTTCCTTCCTTCCCTCCTTCCTTCCCTCCCTCTTTCCTTTCTTTCTTTCTTTCTTTCTTTCTCCCCTTCCTTCCTTCCTTCCTTCCTTCCCTCCTTCCTTCCCTCCCTCTTTCCTTTCTTTCTTTCTTTCTTTCTTTCTTTCCTTTCTCTCCTTCCTTCCTTCCTTCCTTCCTTCCTTCCTTCCCTCCTTCCTTCCCTCCCTCTTTCCTTTCTTTCTTTCTTTCTTTCTTTCTTTCTTTCTCTCCTTCCTTCCTTCCTTCCTTCCTTCCTTCCTTCCTTCCTTCCTTCCTTCCTTCCTCCCTCCCTCCCTCCCTCCTTCCTTCCTTCCTTCCTTCTCATCCTCTTCCCTTCATTCCCCCCTTTTGTTTCCCTTTTGCTTTCATTCCTTTTTTTCTTCTCTACTTATTCTTGGACTGCAACTCCCGGCAGTGCTTCCCTCCCTCATTTCTCTCCTTTCTTCCCTCCCTCTTTCCTTCCTTCCTTCCCTTTTTTCTTTCTTTCACTCCCTCCTTCCTTCTTCTTCTTCCCTTCACCCCCCCCCCCCTTTTCCTTTCCCTTTTGCTTTCTCTCCTTTCTTTCTTCTCTACCTATTCTTGGACTGCAACTCCCAGCAGTGCTTCCCTCCCTCGTTCTCTTCTTTCGTTCTCTCCTTTCTTCCCTCCCTCTTTCCTTCCTTCCCTGTTTTCTTTCTTTCTCTCCTTCCTTCCTTCTCTTCTTCTTCCCTTCCTTCCCCCTTTTTTCTTTCCTTCCTTTTTCTCTCCTTCCTTCATTCTCTACCTCCCAGCAGTCCTCCTGATCGATCAATCGATCTACTTACCTATTTATCTCTATCTAATCTATCTATTTGGAGGATTGCTGGGAGTTGCAGTCCAGGAATAGGAAATTGGAAATATTCAAGGATTGCTCCCAAAGAAATCCAAGGAGAAGGAAGCTTGCAGCTTGGAAGCAGTACATTTGGATCATCCTCCTCTTATAAAGGGCCTGGTCTAGGGGATGCTGGGAGATGTAGTCCAGAAGAGAGTGTGGATATGCTATTGTGTTTTTTTGTCTGCCGGGGAAGTCATTTTTGCACATGTGTTGTAGCATCTTTTTTGCTTTTTTTTTTTTTTTGGCTTTTTAAGTCTCTTCTGCTATGTTTTTATGAGTGATGGTCACTTGTTAGCCTGATAGGTGTCTTGTGTCCAAATTTGGGGTCAATTCGTCCAGTGGTTTTTGAGTTATGTTAGTCCCACAAACTAACATTACATTTGTATTTATATACCAGCCATCCCCTGCCATGTGTTGCTGTGGCCCAGTCTGTGTATATGTGTTTTGTGTGTATATGTATGCGTATATTTGTCTCTATGTGTATATACTTACTTACTTACTTACTTACTTACTTACTTAGGTGATTCTTCGTTGTCTAAGTAGGATTGTTTCCAAGATCGGTGTACTGGCAGTGGGTACGTAGGTGATTGTGGAGCCCAATTCTTGATCTGCATCACCTCCCGCAGTGAGAACATTAGATTCCAGGTGGAAGGCAGTCCCAGTCAGCAGGCCCGTAGCCAGGATTTCGATTCGGGGGGGGGGGGGCTGAGTTTTTTTCAGGGGGAATTTCGGGGGGGGCTGAGTTTGGGGGGGGGGGCTGAGTCTGAGTGAAAGAGGGTCTACCCTAGCAAACCTTTTGTATCATTACCCCAATACCCCCATGCATATGGGATATATTGAGTATGGTGATCAGATCATGATATGAATAAACATAACAGTTTAAATAATGCACCAGTAAGGCCTTTTCGCGAACCACCATGAGAATTTGGGGGGGGGGGGGGGGGAGGTGGCTGAAGTCCCTCAACCCCCCCCCCCCCCCCCCCCCCCCGCCGCTACATGCCTGCTGGTCGGGGTTGGCTTAATGGGCCTTCTTCTTCTTGGCATGTTTCTCTCTTTCTCCCCTCCATTCATGCCTTTTCAAATTCTACAGCACTGCTGGTCACAGCTGACCTCCAGTTGGAGCACTCAAGGACTAGGGCTTCCCAGTTCTCAGTGTCTATGCCAGAGTTTTTAAGGTTGGCCTTGAGCCCATCTATATATGTGTTTGTGTATGTATGTAGTTTTGTGCATCTTTCGTAATGTATTTTTGTGGGGATTTTTTTGCTTTTTAAGTCCCTTCCACTGTGTTTTTCAGTATTATTATGAGTGATGGTCACTCGTTGGCCTGATAGGTGTATTGTGTCCAAATTTGGTGTCAATTCACCCAGTGATCCACCCAATGTGGGCTAGGCAAAACTACGGTGAGGTGGATCTGTAATTGGTTAAGTGGACGAACCCAGAGAGTGCTCACTAATGCTTCCTCTTCATCTTGGAAAGAAGTGACAAGTGGAGTGCCGCAGGGTTCCGTCCTGGGCCCGGTCCTGTTCAACATCTTTATTAATGACTTAGATGAAGGACTAGAAGGCAGGATCATCAAGTTTGCAGATGACACCAAATTGGGAGGGAGAGCCAATACTCCAGAGGACAGGAGCAGGATTCAAAACGATTTTGACAGATTAGAGAGATGGGCCAAAATTAACAAAATGAAGTTCAACAGTGACAAATGCAAGATACTCCACTTTGGCAGAAAAAATGAAATGCAAAGATACAGAATGGGTGACGCCTGGCTCGAGAGCAGTTCGTGTGAAAAAAATCTTGGAGTCCTCGTGGACAACAAGTGAAACATGAGCCAACAATGTGATGTGGCTGCAAAAAAATCCAATGGGATTTTGGTCTGCATCAATAGGAGCCTAGTGTCTAGATCTAGGGAAGTAATGCTACCCCTCTGTTCTGTTTTGGTTAGACCACATCTGGAATATTGTGTCCAATTCTGGGCACCACAATTCAAGAGAGATATTGACAAGCTGGAATGTGTCCAGAGGAAGGGCGACTAAAATGATCAAGGGTCTGGAGAAAAAAGCCTATGAGGAGCGGCTTAGGGAACTGGCATGTTTAGCCTGAAGAAGAGAAGGCTGAGAGGAGATATAATATGTGAGAGGAGGCCACAGAGAGGAGGGAGCAAGCTTGTTTCTGCTTCCTTGGAGACTAGGACGCGGAACAATGGCTTCAAACTACAAGAGAGGAGATTCCATCTGAACATTAGGAAGAACTTCCTGACTGTGAGAGCTGTTCAGCAGTGGAACTCCCTGCCCCGGAGTGTGGTGGAGGCTCCTTCTTTGGAAGCTTTTAAGCAGAGGCTGGATGGCTAATCTGTCGGGGGGTGATTTGAATGCAATATTCCTGCTTCTTGGCAGAATGGGGTTGGACTGGATGGCCCATGAGGTCTCTTCCAACTCTTTGATTCTATGATTTTTGAGTTATGTTAATCCCACAAACGAACATCACATTTTTATTTATATAGACTTAAAAAAAAACAGAGATACAGATTAGGCAGGGGAGCTGTCAATCACATATGCCAGGAAAAGCTTATCAGGACAAAAAATATTGTGGAAAAAATAAGAGAAGATCTACAAGCAAGTGAGGATAGTACTGTCAGCTCTGCCTGCCTGCCGATAAGAAACCTCGGCTTATCCGAAATCCAGTGCCAGGTGATGCAGTTGGTTGGCCTCATTCAAAGATATGGATCAAAAGCAGTTTGAAACAGGAGATAAAGTAAACTGGGGAAATCTCTTGGCTGGAAGGGCGATTGCGGGCAGCTTTTACTCCCCGGTTCCTAATAATTTGAGTCTGAAGATCTACCACAGCTGCCCTCTTAAAGGTCTCCAAATGGACTAATCCATGGGGATTAGAATCAGAGTCTGAAGACTTGAAAGGGACCACAAAGGGCATCTAGTCCAGCCTCTTGCCATGCTGGAACACCAAAACGAGGGCATATCTATACTGTTGGCATTTATTTATTTATTTATTTATTTATCGTGTCATCAGCAACCATACCATTGTGTTACAATTCTAACCGAACAAAACAAACACACAGATTAAAAAGAAAAAGAAAGAAAAACACAGAGATTTTGCAAACTTGGTAGTTGGTTAAATGTCCTTTGACCAGTATCTGGCCACTTGGAGTGCCTCTGGTGTTGCCGCAAGGAGGTCCTCCATTGTGCATGTGGCAAGGCTCAGGTTACATTGCAGCAGGTGGTCAGTCGTTTGTTCTTCTCCACACTCGCATGCCGAGGATTCCACCCTGTAGCCCCATTTCTTAAGATTGGCTCTGCATCTCGTGGTGCCAGAGCGCAGTCTGTTCAGCGCCTTCCAAGTCGCCCAGTCTTCTGTGTGCCCAGGGGGGAGTCTCTCATCTGGTATCACCCATGGATTGAGGTGCTGGGTTTGGGCCTGCCACTTTTGGATTCTCACTTGCTGGGGTGTTCCAGCGAGTGTCTCTGTAGATCTAAGAAAACTATGTCTTGATTTAAGTCGTTGACGTGCTGGCTGATACCCAAACAGGGGATGAGCTGGAGATGTCTCTGCCTTGGTCCTTTCACTATTGGCTGCTACTTCCCGGCGGATGTCAGGTGGTGCAATACCGGCTAAGCAGTGTAATTTCTCCAGTGGTGTGGGGCGCAGACACCGTGTGATAATGTGGCATGTCTCATTAAGAGCCACATCTACTGTTTTAGTGTGGTGAGATGTGTTCCACACTGGGCATGCATACTCAGCAGCAGAGTAGCATAGCGCAAGGGCAGATGTCTTCACTGTGTCTGGTTGTGATCCCCAGGTTGTGCCAGTCAGCTTTCGTATGATGTTGTTTCTAGCACCCAATTTTTGCTTGATGTTCAGGCAGTGCTTCTTGTAGGTCAGAGCACTATCCAGAGTGACTCCCAGGTATTTGGGTGCGCTGCCATGCTCCAGTGGGATTCCTTCCCAGGTAATCCTTGGAGCTCGGGATGCTTGTCTGTTCTTAAGGTGAAAGGCGCATGTCTGTGTTTTAGATGGATTAGGGATCAATTGGTTTTCCCTGTCTCTCCACACAATATATATAGACAGGCACAGAGGCAATTTAACTTTCCATGAGGGTATTCTGGCCACCAGGGGAGCTGTTGCTTCACCGTCCATTTATGACACTGATAAAGTACTTCCTCATTCTTTGCAGGCTTGCTCAAGATTTTTATGGCATCGTAAATTAGTTAAATTATCCTCCCCGTGTAGGCGGTACCTAAATTTCCTACTTGACAGATGCAACTGTCATTTAGGCTGCAAAGGTCAACAGCAAGCTAGACAAATGGTTGGGAGCTTACTCTGACCCGGGCTGGCTTTGAACTCATGACCTTTCAGTCAGTAGTGATTTTTCATGCAGCTGATTCCCAACCAGCTGTGCCACAACCTGGTCTGTATATGACTATAGTTTGACTATATATCACTATAGTTTACCCTCTCAGCAATTGTTGTGTTTACAGTCAGAGGGCTTTTCCTGTCCTGGAGTGCAACAATTAGTTAAATTATCCTCCCTGCATAAACGGTATCTAAATTTCCTACTTGACAGATGCAACTGACTTTCAGGCTGCAAAGGTCAACAGCAAGCTAGACAAATGGTCGGGAGCTTACTCCGACCCGGGCTGGCTTCAAACTCATGATCCAACCAGCTGTGCCACAACCTGGTCTGTATATGACTATAGTTTGACTATATATGACTATAACTCTCTCAGCAATCTCTTTTGGTTCAACTACCTCTGATTCTCCTGCAGTTAAACTCTTGCTTTTCTCCTATTCTAACTTCATGCATTTTAATTCTTTCCTGTCTTTCTTATTTCCAAGCAACGTGGATACTAAAGAGCTGTGTGGTGAGTCTCTCTATTTTGTATTTTATTCTGTCTGTCTGTCTCTCTATCTATCTATCTATCTATCTTTGGCTGGGGCTACACTTAAAAATGTATCTGTTCCAACTTACATACAAATTCAACTTGGGAACAAACCTAGAGAACCTATCTTATTTATTTATTTATTTACTAACTACTGTCAGGTTTTACAATGTGTTGTAATGTAATATAGCTGAGTCATGCACTGCTAATAGGCTTCTATTGGAAATGCTGAGTCGTGCATTAACTCTATATAGGGAATCATTTGGGGAATGTGTTCTGGCCTAGTCCAGGTGATTGTGAATGATGTATTCCTGGGTCTGAGTTAAGTTAATGAGTTGGGAACCAATCAGAGATTGCTATGTGTGGTTGTATAGAATTGTATATAAGGAAGTCATGTACAGTGTATTCTCTCTCCTTGTGCTGTGATGTTGTTCGTCGAAGGCTCTGTGTAATTGATTAAAAGAACCTGTCTGCTAAGACAACATATAACTGTATGCTGTGGTAAGTTTGTAATGTCATCTAGACTGAGGGAAAGACAGTGGTAAAACTGACAATGGCCGGGCATGTGCTCAAGTGTCTGTAAAAGATTCCAGAGTGACTGCAGGCTGTGGAAGCAGTTGACTGAAAATACTGTGCAGGAAGAAGCTACTGGAAAGCGCTGAAGTTGTGCAACTGATCTGCTGCTGAATTGTGAAATTAATCTCAACAACTACGCTTCTATACCGCCATTCTCAGCCCGAGGGCGACTCATGGTGGTTTACAAAACGGCACAATTCGATGCCCACAACAGTACAAAAATAGTTTAAACATTAAAAACATTTAACATAGATTAAAACATCATTACAATTAACATCAATAAACATAATAAAAAACTATAAGTCCTCCGCATTTCATTAATCAGTCATTGTCCAGTCATGTTGTCCAACTGTTCCGAGATCAGAGTTTCATAGCTACACTGCGTTTGGGAAGGCCTGCTCATATAGCCAGGTTTTAACTTTTTTGTGAAACATTAAGAGGGTGGGAGCTGATATAATGTCCCTGGGGAGGGCATTCCACAACTGAGGGGCCACCGCTGAGAAGGCCCTATCCCTCGTCCTTGCCTGTTAAGATGGCAGGGCCTCCCCAGGAGATCTTAAATTCCTAGAGGGTTCGTAAGGAGAGATACGTTCAGACAGGTAAGCAGTAGGCTTGGGCGGTTTCGTTCGTTAATTTCGTAATTCGTTATTAATTCGTATTTAAATTAGCTTACGATCCGATATTGAGCCATGCAGGAATAGTGTGAGGAGTAATTAAGAATTGAAACAATTTTTCCAATTTTCGTAATTATTTCGTAATTATTTTCGGAATATAATATAATAATATATAATATATAATACAATATATTATAATAATATAATATACAATACTATAATATAATATTATAATAATATAATATAATAATAATATAATAATATTATAATATATAATATATAATATAATATATATAATATAATATTATAATAATATATAATATAATATATATAATATAATATAATAATATTATATTATAATAATATAATATAATATATAATAATATAATATAATATAGTTGTTTGTTTTATCACACCAACAGTCAACAACAGAGGGAGAGGGAAGCTTCAGAAGTTTCCCCTGTCCCGTTTGGAGGTTTTTTTAGCATATTGCGCAATCGCGTCCGCCATTAACAAATCAATTCAAAATTTACGAAATTTCGTAAATTTTGAATTTTTTTAAAGAAAAAATTCGGAATTCTTTAAAAAAAACGAAACGCAATGGACCCCCTAAAAACGAAACGAGTTTAGAAACAAATTTTTCCGTTGTTACCCAAGCCTAGTAAGCAGGGCCAGAACCGTTTAGGGCTTTATAGGCTAAAGCCAGCACTTTGAATTGTGCTCGGTAGCAGATTGGCAGCCAGTGGAGTTGGCGCAACAGAGGAGTTGTATGCTTCCTGGGTGCTGCTCCTGTTAGCAACCTGGCTGCCGCCCGTTGGACCATTTGAAGCTTCCGAACAGTCTTCAAAGGCAACCCCACGTACAGAGCGTTGCAGTAGTCTATACGGGATGTAACCAGAGCGTGGACACCGTATCTTCTTCGTAACTTGGGAGCTGCCAGCATACATTAAACTTTAGATGCAGATGAAGGGTACAAAGAAGTAGAGGTGAAAAAGCATTCACCGCATTCTTGCATTTCTCTGTGGGTTACAGTCATGATCTCAAGTAGGTTATATGAAGCCTGTTAGATGAGCAGGAAGCAAATTAGGGACGAATATTAATTTTGCAACACAGGTTTGTTAACTAGGGCACTGGAATCTGCGAGTGGTAGAGAGACAGCAGCAAGGTGATTTATCTTCAAATGGTTGTGTACTTTGCTAAAAATACACCCTTGGCCCAAAGCCTCGGCAGGAGCATCTGCTAAACACTGATGTGTTTACCCACACTTGATAGTAATTTCCCTTACAAGCACCTGGGGATCCGTCGGAACAAGTGGAGCGTCCACTCAAGTCGAAAACCCTGCCATCAGCAGCTCGGTACAAACTCTTTGGAACAAAGGAGCGGCTACATTCCGTTAATTCTTGCTCCCTTCCAAGGACAGCTTTGCGCTTGCATAACTTTTCCACCTTCTTTGCAACCCCAAGCAAAGCCAAGTGCCAAGGACAGCCTTGCCCGCATTGAGCCTCCTCCTCTGAGGGCCTTGCCGTGTTCTTGCAGGAAGTACATTATGTATTTATAAGTGTGCAAGTGGAGCAGCGGCAGAAAGATGGACAAACATGCATCTCGAGAGCAGCCATTGAAAAAGAGCTGGAGAGGTCACCGATTGGCATGAAATGGCCCTGAATGGATTTAGAACATATCCATGGATTATCTTGAAATAACTATTGGTTATACCAATGTGAAAATACACCGCATTCTGGAAGACTGTGGCCATAGGCTTGTCTACACTAGAACAAGAAACTTGCTTGCCAAAGAAGTGTTTCTCAGCCTTCCTAATGCCGCGACCCCTTCATACAGTTCCTCTTGTTGTGGTGACCCCCAACCATAACATTATTTTCGTTGCTACTTCATAACTGTCATTTTGCCACTGTTATGAATCAAGCAGACGACACCAAATTGGGAGGGATAGCCAATACTCCAGAGGACAGGAGCAGGATTCAAAACGATCTTGACAGATTAGAGAGATGATGGGCCAAAACTAACAAAATGAAGTTCAACAGGGACAAATGCAAGATACTCCACTTTGGCAGGAAAAACAAAATGCAAAGATACAGAATGGGGGACGATGCCTGGCTCGAGAGCAGTACGTGTGAAAAAGATCTTGGAGTCCTCGTAGACAACAAGTTAAACATGAGCCAACAGTGTCATGTGGCGGCAAAAAAAGCCAATGGGATGTTGGCCTGCATCAATAGGAGCATAGTGTCTAGATCTAGGGAAGTCATGCTCCCCATGCTCTATTCTGCTTTGGTTAGACCACACCTGGAATATTGTGTCCAATTCTGGGCACCACAATTCAAGAGAGATATTGACAAGCTGGAATGTGTCCAGAGGAGGGCGACTAAAATGATCAAGGGTCTGAAGAACAAGCCCTATGAGGAGCGGCTTAGGGAACTGGGCATGTTTAGCCTGAAAAAGAGAAGGCTGAGAGGAGATATGATAGCCATGTATAAATATGTGAGAGGAAGCCACAGGGAGGAGGGAGCAAGCTTGTTTTCTGCTTCCTTGGAGACTAGGATGCAGAACAATGGCTTCAAACTACAAGAGAGGAGATTCCATCTGAACATGAGGAAGAACTTCCTGACTGTGCGTTGTACAAGGATGTGCAAACAAACCTGGTTGGAACCAAGTGGCGTTTGTGATGCTACACAATATTATCCACCCCTCTGGCTCACCCAACAGCTGTTTTTACAGGTGCCGTAAATCCCCGGTTAGCTGGAGCGCCAATACCTCCCTTCTGTTTGCAAAGCCTTTTAATCAAAATTACAATTTAATCCTATTTCAAATGTGCCACTTTCCCGACTGTCCCCTTTCCATATCAAAATTGCAATCTTTTTTTTCCTTCCCCCTTTTTCCTCCTCTTCTCGAGATTTAGGGACCGTGCAATAGGTTTTTGCTTTATCCTCTTTGGGAAAGGATTTACTTTATCCATTCGCCTTTCTAAAGTAGAGTCTGCAAAGTGATTTATTTCTTCGGTCCCTTGTAGGAAGAGAAGGGAGAGCTATCCGCAACTGCTGAAAAGGAGGGAGCTGGGTTGGGTTTATTTTATGTTATCAGCAGCAAACTGCAGTAGATCACAGCAGAAGGGAGACTTTTTGCTCCTCTTCCAGCGGTTGCTGTCACTCGGCTCCCCTTGCACACTGCTCCGAGGGATAGATGGCATTTTAATTAAGCCAAGGGGGGCTAATTAATGGTCTGTCTCTTGAGGTTATTTATAGGAGGGCTCTGGGAGAAATGTCAGTTTGATATGAAACGCTGCTTCTTTTTTCATGGGAAGGATGGTAGCACCAATTTTGGTCTTACTTTTTTAAAAGGAGTGAAACTTACTCAGTTCGACATCTGCAAGGGTGGGTTTAGATGTGCCAATAGGTTTATTAGAAGGAGGGATTATAAGGGTGAAAATCATTAGAGTCATAGAATCATAGAGATGGAAGAGACTTCCTGGGCCATCCAGTCCAACCCCCTTCCAAGAAGCAGGAATATTGCATTCAAATCACCCCTGACAGATGGCCATCCAGCCTCTGTTTAAAAGCTTCCAAAGAAGGAGCCTCCACCACACTTCTTGGCAGATAGCTCCACTGCTGAACGGCTCTCACAGTCAGGAAGTTCTTCCTCATGTTCAGGTAGAATCTCCTTTCTTGTAGTTTGAAGCCATTGTTCCATTGCGTCCTAGTCTCCAGGGAAGCAGAAAACAAGCTTGCTCCCTCCTCCCTGTGGCTTCCTCTCACATATTTATACCTAGCTATCATATCTCCTCTCATCCTTCTCTTCTTCAGGCTAAACATGCCCAGCTCCTTAAGCCGCTCCTCATAGGGCTTGTTCTCCAGACCCTTGATCATTTTAGTCGCCCTCCTCTGGACACATTCCAGCTTGTCAATATCTCTCTTGAATTGTGGTGCCCAGAATTGGACACAGTATTCCAGATGTGGTCTAACCAAAGCAGAATAGAGGGGTAGCATTACTTCCTTAGATCTAGACACTATGCTCCTCTTGATGCAGGCCAAAATCTCATTGGCTTTTTTTGCCACCACATCACATTGTTGGCTCATGTTTAACTTGCTGTCCACAAGGACTCCAAGATTTTTTTCACACGTCCTGCTCTCGAGCCAGGCATTGTCCCCCATTCTGTATCTTTGCATTTCGTTTTTCCTGCCAAAGTGGAGTATCTTGTATTTGTCCCCGTTGAACTTCATTTTGTTAGTTTTGGCCAATCATCTCTCTAATCTGTCAAGATCGTTTTGAATCCTGCTCCTGTCCTCTGGAGTATTGGCTATCCCTCCCAATTTGGTGTCGTCTGCAAACTTGATGATCCTGCCTTCTAGCCCTTCATCTAAGTCATTAATAAAGATGTTGAACAGGACCGGGCCCAGGACGGAACCCTGCGGCACTCCGCTCGTCACTTCTTTCCAGGATGAAGAGGAAGCATTGGGGAGAATCATCCTCTGGGTTCGTCCATTAAACCAAATCCAGATCCACCTCACTGTAGTTTTGCCTAGCCCACATTGGACTAGTTTGTTTGCCAGAAGGTCAACGAGTTAACACATCTGCTTTGTGTTTTAAGTTAGGAACTTTAAGGGAGTTGACAATGATATCTTGCATGTTCCAGAGTAGGCAAACCAGACAATCTCCACATCAACACTGACAAAGAAACAGCAAGAAATACTATTTACCCACAAGCAGAAAGAAATTACATATATTAGAAACTAACACTTTCTCATTTTCCAGTTCACCAGACTGGGTCACAGCAACACCTGGCAGGGGGTGGCTAGTATATGTATAAATATCTATATTTACAATATCTCCCCCTCACTCTAGGCTTTTCTAGTACCTAGAGATTCATAGAAAGGGGTTATATTGGGGACCAGAAAGATAGTACTTTTTATTTAATACTTCCATGGAAGTTCAATTTGGAGGTCTGAATTTACTGCGGCTTTGAGGAAGCCTCATCCATTTCAGTTCTCGCTTATTTGCACTGAATCCTCAGACCATTACAAATCACAAAATCCGTAGACTATACAAACACCACCTGAGACCCAGGAAATGCTGACCCAGAAATGCAATGATGGGAAAGGATAATCCAAGGCCCTTTAACTGGAAAGAGTACACTTTCAATTCTTTAATGCAGATCACTTACTGAAAGTATGAATGACTAATTCAAATCAGGTTTTTATCAACTCGCATCAGTTATTGGGAGAAACTAGTTGATTCAAGGTCTTTTTGACATTGGTACTGAAATTATCCCAAAAGAACTAGGGCTAGTAGATGATCTGCACAGAAAACTTGACAGGGGGAGTGTGTCCTTGTTGCAGAGGCGGCCCTAGGTAATTTTCAACGGTAAGCAAACATTATTTTGGCGCCCACTCCCCCCCCCCCAACCAATCACTGATAATATATTTTCTGTTCGTCGTGGGAGTTCTGTGTGCCATATTTGGTTCAATTCCATCATTGGTGGAGTTCAGAATGCTCTTTAGAATAATAGAATCAAAGAGTTGGAAGAGACCTCATAGGCCATCCAATCCAATCCCCTGCCAAGAAGCAGGAATATTGCATTCAAATCACCCCTGACAGATGGCCATCCAGCCCCTGTTTAAAAGCTTCCAAAGAAGGAGCCTCTACCACACCCCGGGGCAGAGAGTTCCACTGCTGAACGGCTCTCACAGTCAGGAAGTTCTTCCTCATGTTCAGATAGAATCTCCTTTCTTGTAGTTTGAAGCCATTGCTCCATTGCGTCCTAGTCTCCAGGGAAGCAGAAAACAATCTTGCTCCCTCCTCCTCCCTGTGGCTTCCTCTCACATATTTATACATGGCTATCATGTCTCCTCTCAGCCTTCTCTTCTTCAGGCTAAACATGCCCAGTTCCCTAAGCCGCTCCTCATAGGGCTTGTTCTCCAGACCCTTGATCATTTATGTTGCCCTCCTCTGGACACATTCCAGCTTGTCAATATCCCTCTTGAATTGTGGTGCCCAGAATTGGACACAATATTCCAGGTGTGGTCTAACCAAAGCGGAATAGAGCATGGGGAGCATGACTTCCCTAGATCTAGACACTATGCTCCTATTGATGCAGGCCAAAATCCCATTGGCTTTTTTTGCCGCCACATCACATTCCTGGCTCATGTTTAACTTGTTGTCCACGAGGACTGCAAGATCTTTTTCACACATACTGCTCTCAAGCCAGGCATTGTCCCCCATTCTGTATCTTTGCATTTCGTTTTTTTCTGCCTAAGTGGAGTATCTTGCATTTGTCCCTTTGATTGTAGGTGAACTATACATCCCAATAACTACAACTTGTATATGTCAAGGTCTATTTTCCCTCAAGAGCACCTCAAGAGCACCCCTGGGTAAAATCAACTATACTGCAAATGCTTACTTTGCATAATGGGTTGGGCCGCCTCTGCCTTGTTGGTTCTCTTGGACCTCTCAGCAGCCTTCGATACCGACTGGGATGGGACTTGGAGGCACTGTTTTGCAGTGGCTCCAGTCCTTCCTGGTGGGACGGACCCAGATGGTGGCGATGGGAGATGCCTACTCAACCACACAGACATTGTCCTATGGGGTCCTGCAGGGTTCAGTATTGTCCCCCATGTTGTTTAACATCTACATGAGGCTGCTGGGAGAGATCATAGAATCATAGAATCATAGAATCAAAGAGTTGGAAGAGACCTCATGGGCCATCCAGTCCAACCCCCTACCAAGAAGCAGGAATATTGCATTCAAATCACCCCTGACAGATGGCCTCTGTTTAAAAGCTTCCAAAGAAGGAGCCTCCACCACACTCCGGGGCAGAGAGTTCCACTGCTGAACAGCTCTCACAGTCAGGAAGATCATCCAGAGCAGTGGTTCTCAACCTTCCTAATGCCACGACCCCTTAATACACTTCCTCGTGTTATGGTGACCCCCCCCCCCCCCACCACACCATAAAATTATTTTTGTTGCTAATTCATAAGTGTCATTTTGCTGCTGTTATTAATTGTAATGTAAATATCTTGTATGCAGGATGTATTTTCATTCACTGGACCAAATTTGGCACAAAAATCCAATATACCCAAATTTTAATACTGGTGGGTTTGAGGGGGGACTGATTTTGTCATTTGGGAGTTGTAGTTGCTGGGATTTATAGTCCACCTACAATCAAAGAGCATTCCTACCAGCAATGGAATTTATAGTCCACCTACAATCAAAGAGCATTCCTACCAGCAATGGAATTGAGTCAAGCTTGGCACACAGAACTCCCATACCAACAGAAAATACAGGAAGGGTTTGGTGGGCATTGACCTTGAGTTTTGGAGTTGCAGTTCATCTACATCCAGAGAGCACTGTGAACTCAAACAGTGATGGATCTGGGCCAAACTTGGCATAAATTCTCAATATGCCAAAATGTGAACACTGATGGAATTTGGGGAAAATAGACCTTGACATTTGGGAGTTGTAGTTGCTGGGATTTATAGTTGGGCTACAATAAAAGAGCATTCTGAATACTACCAATGATTGAATTGAGCCAAACTCCCCACACAGAACCTCCATGACCAACAGAAAATACTGTGTTTTCTGATGGTCTTTGGCGACCCCTCTGACACCCCCTCACAACCCATCCAGGGGTCCCGACCCCCAGATTGAGAAACACTGATCCAGAGCTTTGTTGTTCAATGCCATCTGTATGCAGATGACACCCAACTCTACTACTTATTTCCACCAAAAGCCATGGAAATAGCCCAGACCCTGAACCGGTGCTTATCAGCTGTTGTGGACTGGATGAGGAGAAACAAATTGAAAATGAATCCAGACAAGACGGAGGTCCTTCTGGTCAGTCATAAGATCAGGATATAGTGTAGTGGACTATATTTCTGCTTCTGAGGAGGAGGTAGAACAGGAGGATGAGGAGGTCACACTTGGAGATTTGGGGCCAAGTATTGAGAAGGAAGGAGAAGGTGACGAAGACATACTACAAGTCCCTACATTTCAAGAATGGCAAAGGGCAAAAGAAGAAAGAAGGTCAGTTAGAAAACGCTGAGCAATCAAACTTCGACCTAGGAATATCTGTGCTGGGAGCTCAGGGCTATAAATTAGCAGAAAAGGCAGTTGTCAGTGCTGGCAGCAACTGATCTACTTGGTGTGTTTGTGTTCCGGTCTCTGTGTTACAGCTACAACGTCAGCTTTGCAAAAGACTTCTTACCAAAAATTCTTGATCTTGTGTATTGTAAGCCTTTTTGCCAAAGACTTTTGCTCCTTTCTTCTGTGAAGACTTGTGTCAAAAAGTTTTGTTTCATGCCTCCTGTAAGACCTTATTATTATTATTATTATTATCTTTATTTATACCCCGCAAAATCTCCCGAAGGACTCTATGCGGCTTACAAAGGTCAAGACCTCCAACAAACAACAACATACAAATATAACAGTAAAACTCATAAGCAAATAATAAAAAATCAAAAACAATAAAACACTAAAAAAAAAACAATGACACATGACCTTGCATTTACTTTTGGACTTTGGCTTCTCCCCAAGGAGAGAGAGAGAGAGAGAGAGAGAGAGAGAGAGAGAGTATATGTATGTGTGTGTGTGTGTGTGTGTGTGTGTGTGTATATATATATATATGTATGTATGTGTGTATATATATATATATATATATATATATATATATATAGTGTATTTGGGGGTTTTTAAGTCCATTCTGCTGGGGGGGGGGCTGTATTTTTAGGAGTGATGAACACTCGTTGGACTGTTTGATGTATTGTGTCAAAATTTCATGTCAATTTGTCCAGTGGTTTCTGAGTTATGTTAATCCCACAAACGAACATTACATTTCAATTTATATAGATTGTTATATATATGTATGCTGACTTGTATAGTTTTTTATAATGTTGTGAGCTGCTTTGTGTCTTGTTTAGCAAGAAAAGCGGGATACATATTATTATTATTATTATTATTATTATTAATTAGGCTCACAGCAATTTGTCAAATTGTGCTATTTGAGATATTCTCTTGATCAATCTTCAGAGCAGCACATGATTGACGTGATCGTCTTTATTCTTCTCCCCAACTTTCCTCTTCTCTGAATCCTGCAACATCCTTGGTATCCAGATTATTTTACTGACCATATGGGAGACTACGAAGATGTCTTGGCTTCTCTGGAGACCCTCAACCTCTCCATTTTGAAGGCCATGGATTACACCAAACGGGTGAGTCGCCGTTTCATAGTTGATCACGTCTCCATATGGAGCAGATTCTGCTTTTCACCAGGTTTGGTTGCTTAAAACATGTGGTCTTTTTCGCCTTCACTAGCTCTTAATTCATGGTTTTGGCTTAATCAAGGTGGCCAATTGCAGCATTCACACTTGCTTCAAGCGGACAAGAGTTCTTTCTCCCACGCTGGACATTATTCCAGAGATATATAAACCCCACTTGCCTAGTTCCCAACAGACCTCACAACCTCTGAGGATGACTGCCATAGATGTGGGCGAAACGTCAGGAAAGAATGCTTCTGGAACATGGCCAGGGTGTCTAGATCTAAGGAAGTGTCTAGATCTAAGGAAGTAATGCTACCCCTCTATTCTGCTTTGGTTAGACCACATCTGGAATACTGTGTCCAATTCTGGGCACCACAATTCAAGAGAGATATTGACAAGCTGGAATGTGTCCAGAGGAGGGCGACTAAAATGATCAAGGGTCTGGAGAACAAGCCCTTTGAGGAGCGGCTTAGGGAACTGGGCATGTTTAGCCTGAAGAAGAGAAGGCTGAGAGGAGATATGATAGCCATGTATAAATATGTGAGAGGAAGCCACAGGGAGGAGGGAGCAAGCTTGTTTTCTGCTTCCTTGGAGACTAGGACGCGGAACAATGGCTTCAAACTACAAGAGAGGAGATTCCATCTGAACATTAGGAAGAACTTCCTGACTGTGAGAGCTGTTCAGCAGTGGAACTCTCTGCCCCGGAGTGTGGTGGAGGCTCCTTCTTTGGAAGCTTTTAAGCAGAGGCTGGATGGCCATTTGTCAGGGGTGATTTGAATGCAATATTCCTGCTTCTTGACAGGGGGTTGGACTGGATGGCCAATGAGGTCTCTTCCAACTCTTTGATTCTATGATTCTATGATTCTATGATAGGGGCGGCTTGTCCATTACACGAAGTAAGCGGTCGCAAAACACTCTTTTTTGCCAGGGGCGCAGAGGCCCCTCGACTGCCACTCGAGGAGCGCCCCCTCAGCTCACAACAGCCATTGGGACCAAGAGAGAGAGAGAGAGAGAGAGAGAGAGAGAGACCCTCCGGCTGAAGGTATCTCCCACCTCCGCTCCCTCCTTTGTTTTTGCGCCCACCTTCAGGAAAGGTGGGCATCTCCACCTCTCTCTCTCTCTCTCTCTCTCTATTGGTCCCAATGGCTGAGGAGAAACTCAGGAGAAGAGGTGACTTTTGGTGCACACGCCGGGGTCTTCAGGCACGCCTCCGGACCCAAAGCGGGCCAGGCAAGGGAGCAAATGTGGCAAGTGGAGTTACTGGGATGTATAGTTCACCTACAATCAAAGAGCATTCTGAACTCCACCAATGATGGAATCGAACCAAATATGGCACACAGAACTCCCACGACAAACAGAAAATATATATCAATGGTTGGTTGGGGGGGGGGGGGCAAAATACTGTTTGCTTACCATTGAAAATTACCTAGGGCCGCCTCTGAACATGGCCATACAGCCCGGAAAACTTATAACAACCCAAACTTCAAATACTTCCTCCGTTTTCCAACAGATCACTTGCCAGAATACATTTGCTGTATCTCACATACCGAAAACATGTTTTTCGTTCCTATAGTCAACACAACATGTTTTGATAAAAGTCCGTTAACATCGCATCTATAGCCTGGTGACATATCTGGATAGAAGCCTAAGTACCTTTCCAAAAAAACACTTTTTTTGAACAGTGCGGATTGACTTTCATTAGTCTTTTCCCCCCAAGATGTTCCTCCCACCTCTGGTCTCTCTGGCTTTTGAAGCAGCGCATTGCCTTTGTTTCAAAGGGAAAACTTTGATGTGCTTTTGACGACGGCTGCATTTCTTGTCCCTTGCAAAACCTGCTCAGCACATTCACTCTTTAGAGCGAAAATCCTCCTTTCTTTGCAAGTCAACGCAGGTGCAATGTTGTTTAAATGACATATTGGATGCATTTTATGAAAAAAAAAACCCTCACTTGCCGGCCTTTTGTTTCCGAATCGCTTGCGTAACTGTTTTTAATTGGTGTTGATGCTTCCCGTCTTGAAAAGATCGCTGATAGTTCGTTTTCTGATAAGGAGACATGCGGCAATTATTTTCTAGGGGGGAGGCTCATAAAAAATCCTCAGTAATTAAGCAGGAAAGTAAACGAGCAAAACAAAGTGTGGGATTGTAATTACTTTCTGATTTAGAGAGACCGGCTGGTGTTGTCTCGGAATGGAGAGTTATGGAAGCCCTAAACAACCCAGTTATTTCTCGCGACTCATTTATAATCCATTCTCCCTTTCTCATTTTTCCCCCATTTTTCTCTCTCTTATCTCCATAAAAGCTAATGCTAGAGATAAATCTTTCTCTGGATTTGAGTCTCTTGCCATGATAGATACGAGGGTTGAATGAAAAGTAATGCCTCCACCTTCTTTACTTGGTTGTTATAGGTTTTTTCGGGCTATATGGCCATGGTCTAGAGGCATTCTCTCCTGACGTTTCGCCTGCATCTATGGCAAGCATCCTCAGAGGTAGTGAGGTCTGTTGAAACTAGGAAAATTGGTTTATATATTTTATTTATTTATTTATTTATTTATTACTGCGCTTGTAAGTCCAAAATTGGCGACTCAACGCGGTTTACAACTCTACAAACAATCAACAATATTCAGTATAAAAAGCATAAAAACAACATACAATACATAGTATTGGGCCACCAATACAATCCAATGCATCCCTTAACTAGAATCGTAGTCCAATTTCATCGTCCATGATTACCAGTCCTTAATCATCAATTTCTTTGCACCGGATTAACCGAATGCTTGTTTGAACATCCATGTCTTCAATCTTTTCCGAAACACCATCAGCGAGGGGGCTGATCTTACCTCTATGGGGAGGGCGTTCCAAAGCTGAGGGGCCACCACAGAAAAGGCCCTGTCTCTCGTTCCCGCAAGCCGCACCTGTGAAGCAGGCGGGATGGAGAGCAGAGCCTCCCCAGAAGATCTTAGGGTCCTGGTGGGCTGATAGGCCGAGATACGTTCGGATAGGTAAGTTGGGCCAGAACCGTTTAGGGCTTTAAAGGCCAATGCCAGCACCTTGAATTGGGCCCGGAATGACCAGGGTGGACCAGGGTGAGACAAAGGACTCTTGTCTCCTGGAGCTAGGTGTGAATGTTTCAACTGACCACCTTGATTAGCATATAATGGCCTGACAGTGCCTGGAGCAAACTTTCGTTGAGAGGTGATTAGATGTCCTTGTTTGTTTCCTCTCTGTTGTTGTGCTGTTGTAATTTTAGAGTTTTTAAATACTGGTAGCCAGATTTTGTTCATTTTCATGGTTTCCTCCTTTCTGTAGAAATTGTCCACATGCTTGTGTATCCGCGCTCAGCTGCTGATTGAGGTTCTGGGGTTTAGCCTGCCACTTTTGGACTCTTGCTTGCTGAGGTGTTCCTGCGAGTATCTCTGTAGATCTTAGGAAGCTATTTCTTGATTTAAGGTATTGGCTTGCTGGTTGATATCTGAATAGAGGATGGGCTGAAGATGTCAATGCCTTGGTCCTTTCATTATTAGCTGCTACTTCCTGATGGATGTTAAATGGCGTAATACCAGCTAAACTGTGTAATTTCTCCATAGGTGTAGGGTGTAGACATCTTTGATAATGTGGCATGTTCACTGTTTTAACATGTTGAGCTGTATTCCAAATTGAGCCGGTGTATTCAGCAGCAAAGTAGCAAAGCACAAGAGCAGATGTCGTCACTGTGTCTTGTTGTGATCCCCAGGTTGTGCCAGTCAGCTTTCATATCATATTATTTCTCACACCCATTGTTTGCTTGATAGTCAAGCAGTGTATAATGATAACACCTCCACTACAGACTAGCTCATCTGAATATAGAGGGAGTATGGTTGCTGAACCAACTGTCTGTTTAAAAGTTAGGAACTGGGAACCCCTGGAACTGAGAGACTTAAAATGATTCTTCAAAAGATTCCCGCTGCCACCATGTCACTATTAATTAGGCTGAGGTAATATTGAGAGTTTGATCTGTAAACACTATCGTTTCTTAGAAACTATTGTGAAGCTGTCTTTAATAACATTTTGACCACGAACAGAGGTGGCCCTAGGTAATTTTCGATGGTAAGCAAACAGTATTTTGCCCCCCCACCCCCGGCAATCACTGATATATATTTTCTGTTCGTCATGGGAGTTCTGTGTGCCATATTTGGTTCAATTCCATCATTGGTGGAGTTCAGAATGCTCTTTGATTGTAGGTGAACTATACATCCCAGTAACTACAACTCGCATATGTCAAGGTCTATTTTCCCCCAAGAGCGCCCCTGGGCAAAATCAACTATACTGCAAATGCTTACTTTGCATAATGGGTTGAGCCGCAACTGACCACAAAGGTATTCACACTGAGGCTGGTATAAGTTGATAAAAATAACAAGAACATTTATTGAACAGGCTTGAATTATTCAGGTACAAATGCTTAATGGTTTCAGTAAAATACTGGTATAAAAAACTTGTGGTTGCATGAGAGTAAAGATCTTAAAAACCCCTGGGTTACAAGTCTTAAAAGTTTCAACACAGAAAATTACTTCAGGAAATGAATCTCTGAACGTAATTCCCAAAAATGCCCCTTAGGAATCAGGCAAAAAACCCTGAACTAGACTTCCTAAGGAAATGGACAGACCACTAACGGGGTACTGCTCCACACAGTATTCTAGCTATATTCTCGATAGCTATTCTGAATACTACACAAAAGACTGACCCAAACTTCTTCAAAACCCAAACTGCTCTCGCTAACACCCACACTTCTTCTCTCTACCCATTCCAAACTCCAACTGGCAAACTGGGACCTCAAACTTCAGTTTAAAAGACACTTTTTCCTTCAGACCACTTAGTCTCCACCCCCATCTTTCTCTGTTCTTAAAATGAAAAGCACACATCTGCATTTTAGATGGATTAGGAATCAGCTGGTTTTCCCTGTAATAAGCAGTAAGACCAGCGAAAGCTTCAGAGGGCTTCTGTTCAACCATTTCAAAGCTCCCTGCTTGAGCGGTGATGGCATGGTCATCAGCATACATGAAAATCTCTGTCCCTTCTGGCAGTGGTTGATCATTTGTGTAAATGATTAACATTGATGGAGGAAGCACACTGCCCTGAGACAAGCCATTTTTCTGTTTTTGCCATCATGATATTTAGATAGCATGTTTGAACAACGTCAGAACCATGTTACGGTTTTTCAGCATATGGTGTTTCCATGAGGCCATCTGCATAATTTGCTAATGAACAAGAAACATTTATTGCTTCTCAAAAGCAAGAATTAAATGCGTTTTCAATGTACCGTGAAATATAGATTTCAAGAATGTGTGTGTTATACATGGCAAGGAGTTGGGCTAGATGACCTCTATGTTCCCTTTTCCAACTTGATTTTGGCGTAATATCCTTCTTTTGCTCCAATGGGTCTTTTCCCTGATGTCGAAAAAAGCGGGTCTGAGTCACCTATTCAAATGAATAGATAATGAGCTTTTCACGCTGGGACTCTTTTGACAGGCCAACTTGCAGAATGATCAGTTTTGAGGAACTCTGAGACATTGATGGCTTGTGATGAGGAATGCACTTTTCCTGTCTTCGAGCATTAAAGGCTGTCAGATGAAGGTTGGAGAGAGTCTTGCTTGGAAAAGTGGGGTGGGATGAAGATATTGGGAAACGGAGAGCCAGGCTGGAGGTACATCTATATTGTAGAATTAATGCACTTTGAAACTACTTGAACTGCCATGGCTCCATTCTATGGAATCCTGGGAGTTGTAGTTTGCTGTGGTTCAGCACTCTTTGGCAGAGAATAACAACAACAATAACAACAATAATAACAACAACAGTCCTAGACACTTGGGAAGTGTCCGACATGTGATCAAAGACAAAAGCCATCATAATGATCTTGTTCACTGTGTACTAAACTTGTTGTGTATCAAATTATTATTATTATTATTATTATTATTATTATTATTATTATTATTATTACTACTACTTATAGCCCACCCTTCTCCCCTAGGAAGGCTCAGAGTGGATTACAGCATTCATAGGCAAACATTCAATGTCTTAATGTATTGTCAATCACTGGGTTGTAGGTTTTTTCGGGCTATATGGCCATGGTCTAGAGGCATTCTCTCCTGATGTTTCGCCTGCATCTATGGTAAGCATCCTCAGCGGTAGTGAGGTCCTCACTACCTCTGAGGATGCTTGCCATAGATGCAGGGGAAACGTCAGGAGGGAATGCCTCTAGACCATGGCCATATAGCCCAAAAAAACCTACAACAACCCATATTCAATGTCTTTACAATCATATACAATGAGAAAGACAAACACAACCAAAAGCAGAGGCTTCTCCTTTCATTTCCGGCTTCTGGGGGCTCTGGGGAGGCACCTTTTTCTCCATTTTCAAACCAAGGAGCCTACATTCTTACCTCATGGTTGTGTGGCTGACAAGATTGCTTGGAGCATCTCTTTGCCTTTTCCAACTGAAGTGGTACCTATTTACCTACTCACATTTGCATGTTTTTGAACTGCTAGGTTGGCAGGTGCTAGAGCTTACAGACAGGATGTTGGGGTTCAGCCTGTGTGTGAACCTGAACCTGATTCTCTGACTGTATTTCCTGATGCTAATGTATTTCCTGATGCTAATGAGGATGTTGATTCTGAGGTCAATGTAGAAGAAACTCCTGCAGCCTTGGAAAGCGAAAGTCCAAATTCCCATGAGAATATTTCAGAGCCAAGCGGCGAACTTTCACTCCCTTTTGGCTCTTCAGAGAATCTGACACCTAGGCTCTCTAATGAGGATAGGAGAGGGCAGATTTGCCAGAGCAGGGGGGAATCGCAAGGTTTATGAAGGTCAGCTAGATTGAGAGAAATGCAAACAAGACCTTCAAAGCCTTCAGGTGTGTCACATAATAGATTTCTCGGCTTTAAGTGCCTCCCGCCTGGATGCATCTTCAGACCAGGCATCTTTTCAGATTCATGTGCAGATTCTTGCAGTTCTCCTGCTTCCAGTGGCTTTGTTCCACGGAGTTTTTCTAATGCTTCAAGTATGGTTAGTGGATTGCCAGAGGCGGCCCTAGGTAATTTTCAACGGTAAGCAAACGGTATTTTGCCCCCCCCCCCCCAACCAATTATTGATATATATTTTCTGTTTGTCATGGGAGTTCTGTGTGCCATATTTGGTTCAATTCCATCATTGGTGGAGTTCAGAATGCTCTTTGATTGTAGGAGAACTATACATCCCAGTAACTACACTTGCCGCATTTGCTCCCTTGCCTGGCCCGCTTTGGGTCCGGAGGCATGCCAAAAGTCAACTCTTTGTGTGCACCAAAAGTCACCTCTTCTCCTGACTTTCTCCTCAGCCATTGGGACCGAGAGAGAGAGAGAGAGAGAGAGAGAGGTGGAGATGCCCACCTTTCCTGAAGGTAGGCGCAAAAACAAAGGAGGGAGCAGAGGTGAGAGATACCTCCAGCCGGAGGGGCTCTCTCTCTCTCTCTCTCTCTCTCTCTTGGTCCCAATGGCTGTTGTGAGCTGAGGGGGTACTCCTTGAGTGGCAGTCGAGGGGCATTTACAGAGGCGCCTCTGTGCCCCTGGCAAAAAAGAGTGTTGTGCGACCGCTTACTTCGCGTAATGGACGCGCCGCCCCTGTGGATTGCTAACAGGTTCCAGGATTTAGCAGTGTTACTGTGGGTTTTTGATCTTGTTCATGGACATTTCTTGTTGCTGATTTTTACTGTGGCTTTTCACCTTGCATATTTTCCTCTATTTTTGTACTCATCTTTCATCAATAAAAAGGATTGTTTTTCCTGAAGTCAAGTGTGGTGGATTGTTGTCTTAGGGTCCAGTTTCCTGCTCTGGGTCGCAACACAGGAGCTCAACGCATCTCACGGATTCGAACTGCCAATCTTCAGGTCAGCAGTTCAGCAGCACAAGGTTTTAACCCATTGCACCACCACAGCTCCCTACAGAAGGTGGAAGGCCTTGTATAACTATAGCTTCCAAGCCTCCATCATATTGAAACATGGCGGTAAAAGAGATATCTACTATGCAGATATACCCTAAGATAACACTATGTAACAAAATGTTCTGTTCCTGGTTTGAAAGTGTTGTTGTTGTTCATTCGTTCAGTCGTCTCCGACTCTTCGTGACCTCATGGACCAGCCCATGCCAGAGCTCCCTGTCGGTCGTCACCACCCCCAGCTCCTTCAAGGTCAGTCCAGTCACTTCAAGGATGCCATCCATCCATCTTGCCCTTGGTCGGCCCCTCTTCCTTTTGCCTTCCACTTTCCCAAGTATCATTGTCTTCTCTAGGCTTTGCTGTCTCCTCATGATGTGGCCAAAGTACTTCAGCTTTGTCTCTCGTCTCCTTCCCTCCAGTGAGCAGTCGGGCTTTCTTTCCTGGAGGACGGACTGGTTGGATCTTCTCGCAGTCCAAGGCACTCTCAGAACTTTCCTCCAGCACCACAGCTCAAAAGCATCTCTCTTCCTTCGCTCAGCCTTCCCTAAGGTCCAGCTCTCACATCCGTAGGTTACTACAGGGAATACCATGGCTTTGACTAGGCGGATCCTTGTTATTGCTTGTTTAATTTTGCGGTACTTACTACAGGTGTGTAAATCTTCATTTAGAAATCGTAAGTCGTACCTAATTCGTAAGTTTTGTATATACAAACAGATATTAAGAAACACAGGGGGAGGGCACCCACTCGAAAACTTGAGAATCAAAACTCACCCAATACTTTTTCATTTGAATTCTATAATGCTTGGAAGTAAGTTCCATTTTCAGTGCAAATGAGGCAAAGCCATTCCTCTTTAAATTGAGAAGGCTGGTGATTCAGTGTTATGGAAGCATGGGAGTTGTAGTTTTACAAGGTGTTCAGTCTTCTCTGCCAAAAGGTGCTGGTGCCTCAAACGACAACTCTCATGCGAATCTGAGTATTAACCTAAGTAGCCTTTCAAAAACTCCAGTCTGCCATTGCAAATCAAAAACAAAACCTCCTTGAGCTTTGGATGTTATCTGGTTTTGCTCCTGACACCTTCCGAAGCTGTGATTTAGGATTTCCTCCTGTTAATTTTTCTTTGACCACTCTCTTGCATGAGCAATTATTTGGAAGGAAGGTTTGACATTTAGGAGCTGCTGGAAGCTAAAAGCCTGCGTTTGCAGTTGCTTCGTAAATGTTAAGAGGGAAAAATATGTTGAGCGAAGAATATTGCCATTTTTTTTAAAAAGTCATGTTCTCTCCTAGAAAGTTCATTCAGCTTCCATTCTTTGCTTCCATTCTCTGGGGGTCAGGGTTGTTGCAAGGGGGTTTCAAAGTGGTTGCCAAAGACCATCAGAAAACACATATTTCTGATGGTCTTAGGAACCCCTTTGGCAGAGAAGGCTGAAGAGCCCTCCACCTGTCTTTCTCTTCCTTTTTTGGAGTTGGTAAACTACAACTCTCAGAATTCAAAAACAGCATCCCCCCCACAACCCCACTAGTATTCAATGTTGGCCATGCGGTAGTGTGTTATGATGCAGATCCATAGAGCACTGGGTTCAGAATGCTCTTTGGTTGTAGGTGAACTATAAATCCCAGCAACTACAACTTCCAAATGTTAAGGGCTTTGCCCATCAAACCGACCCAGTATTTTCTGTTGGCCATGGGAGTTCTGTGTGTCAAGTTTGGTTCAATTCCATCATTGGTGGAGTTCAGAATGCTCTTTGATTGTAGGTGAACTATAAATCCCAGCAACTACAATTCCCAAATGTCAAGGTCTGTTTTCCCCAAACTCTACCAGTGTTGGGCATATGGAGTATTTGTGCCACGTTTGGTCCAGATCCATCATTGTTTGAGTCCACAGTGCACTCTAGATGTAGGTGAACTACAACTCCAGCACTCAAGGTCAATGCCCATCAAACCCATCCAGTATTTTCTGTTGGTCATGGGAGTTCTGTGTGTCAAGTTTGGTTCAATTCCATTGTTGGTGGAGTTCTGAATGCTCTTTGATTGTAGGTGAACTATAAATCCCAGCAATTACAACTGCCTAATGTCAAGGTCCATTTTCTCCAAACTCCAGCAGGTTTCACATTTGGGCATATTGTGTATTTGTGCCAAGTTTGGTCCAGATCCATCATTGTTTGAGTCCACAGTGCTCTCTGGAGGTAGGCAAACTACAATTCCCAAACTCAAGGTCAATGCCCACCAAACCCTTCCAATATTTTCTGTTGGACATGGGAGTCCTGTGTGCCAAGCTTGGTTCAATTCCATTGCTGGTTGAATTCGAAATGCTCTTTGATTGTAGGTGAACTATAAATCTCAACCACTACAACTCCAAAATGACAAAATTGCAGCATTAGGAAGGCTGAGAAACACTCATAGAATCACAGAATCATAGAATCAAAGAGTTGGAAGAGACCTCATGGGCCATCCAGTCCAACCCCCTGCCAAGAAGCAGGAATATTACATTTAAATCACCCCTGACAGATGGCCATCCAGCCTCTGTTTAAAAACTTTGGGCAGAGAGTTCGACTGCTGAATGGCTCTCACAGTCAGGAAGTTCTTCCTCATGTTCAGATGTATTCTCCTCTCTTGTAGTTTGAAGCCATTGTTCCATTGCGTCCTAGTCTCCAGGAAAGCAGAGAACAAGCTTGCTCCCTCCTCCCTGTGGCTTCCTCTCACAGATTAAACTACAAAGCAGCCGTAAAGCCAAGTATAATAATGTGCACATTCATGCTACCCCTCTATTCAGCTTTGGTTAGACCACACCTGGAATATTGTGTCCAATTCTGGGCACCACAATTCAAGAGAGATATTGACAAGCTGGAATGTGTCCAGAGGAGGGCGACTAAAATGATCAAGGGTCTGGAGAACAAGCCCTATGAGGAGCGGCTTAAGGAGCTGGGCTTGTTTAGCCTGAAGAAGAGAAGGCTGAGAGGAGATATGATAGCCATGTACAAATATGTGAGAGGAAGCCACAGGGAGGAGGGAGCAAGCTTGTTTTCTGCTTCCTTGGAGACTAGGACGCGGAACAATGGCTTCAAACTACAAGAGAGGAGATTCCATCTGAACATTAGGAAGAACTTCCTGACTGTGAGAGCCGTTCAGCAGTGGAACTCTCTGCCCCGGAGTGTGGTGGAGGCTCCTTCTTTGGAAGCTTTTAAGCAGAGGCTGGATGGCCATTTGTCAGGGGTGATTTGAATGCAATATTCCTGCTTCTTGGCAGAATGGGGTTGGACTGGATGGCCCATGAGGTCTCTCCCAACTCTTTGATTCTATGATTCTATGATTTGGGGAAAATTATAATTTAATTTTTGGATGAACTAGCCCGAAAAGAGCCTGGGAATGAAGTTAGTTTTGCAAAGGAGCTGTGAGTTCATCCTGGAATGCCTCCCCCATTTTAAGGGAGAAAGGTCTAAAAATAAGCCATTGATTTTCAACCTGGGCTTTTTGAAGCTCTGCTCTGTTGAATAAGAAATGCTTGGTCTTAATGCGCTGCTCCCTTAATTGCTTCAGTGGCTGGAGAAGCTTTCCCACCGATGTCTAAGGTCTTCATCGGTGAACGAGAAAAATGGTCAAATGAAGGCTGCTAAGGACATGTTCTGAGCATATTGGCTCCCTTGAGTCTGGGGACTAATGAGATCTTGAGATGTTCTTGGCCTCAGGAAGCCCTGAAAGCAAGCCAACGCTCGTTCCAAATTTCAGAGGCTTCATCTTACTTTCCTGCCCAACCGTACTTGAGACAGTGGACTACTGAAAAGAGCCTTGGAGCCAGTGCCCTTCCACTAAAGGACCAATTAAGTCTGACCCAGGAGGCATCTGTTTCCATGGACCACAAGGAAGGTGCTACTGATCTTCTCAAAAGGATATAGTGCAATGTTTCTCAACCTTCCTAATGCTGCGACCCCTCAATACAGTTCCTCATGTGGTGGTGACCCCCAACCATAACATTATTTTCATTGCTACTTCATAACTGTCATTTTGCTACTGTTATGAATCATAAATATCTGATATGCAGAATGTATTTTCATTCACTGGACCAAATTTGGCACAAATACCCGATTCGCCCTAATTTGAATACTGAATAGGTTGCGGTGGGATTGATTTTGTGTGGGAGGTTTGGCCCAATTCTATCATTGGTGGTATTCAGAATGCTCTGTGATTGGAGGTGAACTATAAATCCCAGCAACTACAACTCCCAAATGTCAAGATTCTATTTTCCTCAAACTCCACCAGTGTTCACATTTGGGCATATTGAGTATTCTTGCAGAGTTTGCTCCATATCCATCGTTGTTTTGAGTCCACAGTGATCTCTGGATGTAGATGAACTACAACTCCAAAATCAAAGGACACTGCCCACCAAACCCTTCCAGTATTTTCTGTTGGTCATGGGAGTCCTCTGTGTTACGTTTGCTTTGAATTCAACCACTGGTGGAGTTCAGAATGCTCTTTGATTGTAGGTGAACTATAAATCTCAGCAACTACAACTCCCAAATGACAAAATCAATTTTTTTGAGTGAAGGACATGCATTGGGTTGTTAGGTGTCTTGTGTCCAAATTTGGTGTCAATTCGTCCAGTGGTTTTTGAGTTCTGTTAATCCCACAAACGAACATTACATTTTTGTTTATATAGATAAGTAAAAAGCAGCAAAGTAAAAAGCACTTTAAAGAAGTAGGTAAATCCAATTAGGTAAGAAGATAAGCAGGAGCATATTATTATTATTATTATTATTATTATTGTTGTTGTTGTTGTTATTATTTACACACATTACTTACTTACTTACTTACTTACTTAGGCGATCCCTCGCTTTCCAAGGATGATTGTCTTCCAATATTCTTGTGGGTCCGTTTGTGGCTGTGTAGCCCTATTCTTGCTCTGCATCTTCTTCCACAGTGAAGGCATTGGTTTTCAGGTGGAAGGCGGTCTCGGCCAGGGTTGGCTTGACGCGCCTTCCTCTTGGCACGTTTCTCTTTTTCACCCTCCACTCGTGCCTCCTCAAATTCTGCAGCACTGCTGGTCACAGCTGACCTCCAGCTGGAGCGCTCAAGGGCCAGGGCTTCCCAGTTCTCAGTGTCTATGCCAGAGTTTTTAAGGTTGGCTTTGAGCCCATCTTTAAATCTCTTTTCTTGTCCACCAACATTCCGTTTTCCGTTCCTGAGATACACACATATACACAGAGTGGGCCACAGCAATGCGTGGCAGAGGACGGCTAGTCCAGACACATTGTTATAAGCCCAGAATTTCCTGAATCCAGGCCTTTTGTGTCCTCTCATCCTTGCCAAACAGGTCACTGGAAAGACGATCAACCTTGAATCATAGAATCATAGAATCATAGAATCAAAGAGTTGGAAGAGACCTCATGGGCCATCCAGTCCAACCCCATTCTGCCAAGAAGCAGGAATATTGCATTCAAATCACCCCTGACAAATGGCCATCCAGCCTCTGCTTAAAAGCTTCCAAAGAAGGAGCCTCCACCACACTCCGGGGCAGAGAGTTCCACAGCTGAACGGCTCTCACAGTCAGGAAGTTCTTCCTCATGTTCAGATGGAATCTCCTCTCTTGTAGTTTGAAGCCATTGTTCCGCGTCCTAGTCTCCAAGGAAGCAGAAAACAAGCTTGCTCCCTCCTCCCTGTGGCTTCCTCTCACATATTTGTACATGGCTATCATATCTCCTCTCAGCCTTCTCTTCTTCAGGCTAAACATGCCCAGTTCCCTAAGCCGCTCCTCATAGGGCTTGTTCTCCAGACCCTTGATCATTTTAGTCGCCCTCCTCTGGACACATTCCAGCTTGTCAATATCTCTCTTGAACTGTGGTGCCCAGAATTGGACACAGTATTCCAGATGTGGTCTAACCAAAGCAGAATAGAGGGGTAGCATTACTTCCCTAGATCTAGACACTATGCTCCTCTTGATTCAGGCCAAAATCCCATTGGCTTTTTTTGCTGCCACATCACATTGTTGGCTCATGTTTAACTTGTTGTCCACGAGGACTCCAAGATCTTTTTGAAAGCCCCATCCTTTCTTGGTTTGCGTGTGCTTGCTCAGCAGCATCTTTTCCAGCATTTTCGATGCTTCGCAACCCGGCTCTTTGACTCAGAAGGCCAATGAAATATTGAACAGAAATTGTCAAATGAAATATTTAGCGTGGAAGCATCTTTCTGAACACCAACCCAGAGATCCACAGAGCTTTCCTCTCCCCAAACACCGAAACCGTCCTCATGATGACCTACTAAGGCTGACATCCATGTCGAGTTTCTCGACCCACATGTGGAGCTGACAGTTTCCCTTGGATGTCTCCTTGAAATACGTCCAAGAGACTATTTGATGGCAGCACTGTAAACATCCTTATTATGCCTCTGAAAATACTCACCATCTGCAATCGTTCTTTGAAAAGAAAACTGCTAGGCTAGTAAGCTTGATATTTTTTTTATTGCAGATGTGCGCTTGTGTCATTGTGTTGCATATTACTTTTGTTTTTGCCGCCCTTCCCTTGCAAAAAGAAGCCTCACAGACTCACAAATAGCAGATGGAGGATGTGAAACGCCCACCTTGGGCTCTGCCACCCTCTTTGCAGCTTTTTATTCAAGACAGAGACAAAATAAAACCCACAAACAAGCATTTTAGATATGGAAGGATAGAATCATAGAGTTGGAAGAGACCTCGTGGGACAGTTTATATCATATACTCACCCAAATTGCATGACTTCACACTAGTTTCAGAGGCGGCCCTAGGTAATTTTCAATGGTAAGCAAACAGTATTTTGACGCCCCCCCCCCCCCAACCAATCATTGATATATATTTTCTGTTCGTCATGGGAGTTCTGTGTGCCATATTTGGTTCAATTCCATCACTGGTGGAGTTCAGAATGCTCTTTGATTGTAGGTGAACCATACATCCCAGTAACTACACTTGCCGCACTTGCTCCCTTGCCTGGCCCACTTTGGGTCCGGAGGCGTGCCTGAAAACCCCGGCGTGTACACCAAAAGTCACCTCTTCTCCTGACTTTCTTCTCAGCCACTGGGACCGAGAGAGAGAGAGATGGCTGCCATAGATGTGGGTGAAACGTCAAGAGAGAATGCTTCTGGAACATAGCCTTACAGGTTGGAAAACTCACAACAACCCAGTGATTCTGGACATGAAAGCCTTCGGCAATACTTAATAGATTTTCCAGCACATGAAAGAAAGGCAGAAGGTGCACTCTTGGAAACTGTGCGAGCCTCAGCGTTAGATTTATTTGAAGTGTCCACAGCCACTTTCCCCACATTGCAAATGTCACACCAACTCCGATATATATGATGTATGAATGGGAGCGTGGAAGCAAACTTCAGCAAATGCTTGCTCTTATTCTAAAGATTCATGCAAAGTGACGTTTGGGCAAATCTGGTCTATTAAGGTAACCGAAGTATCTGCAACCTGTCCTACTTGTTCAGAGTTAATATTTATGAATGCTTCTAGCAGATTTCCCAGGGCGCCCTTTGCTCTTGAAATATGCATGGATAAGGTGCAACCGGATAGAATTGATTTGGTCCACAAAAACCTGGATTCGGCCATTAAAGGAAGCTGGGGTCGGGTAGTAATGGAAAATAGCTGAAAGAGACAGTGGGGTATAATGGCTTGGGTATGTTCAGAAATTGATGCCTTTGCCTTCCTCTGATGCTGAGAGAGTGTGACTGCCCCAAGGTCATCCATGGCCAAGTGGGATTTGAACCCTGGTCTCCAGAGTTGCACTTACAGTATATTCTGGTGTATAAGACTACTTTTTAACCCAAGAAAATCTTCTCAAAAGTCAGGGGTCGTCTTATACGCGGGTGTAGTCTTATGCATGGGAGTCATCTTAACTCTATATTTTAACTGGAAAAGTTGGGGGTCGTCTTATATGCCCAGTCGTCTTATATGCCGGAATATATGGTACTTACTTACTTAGGCAGGGGCGGCTCGTCCACTACGCGAAGTAAGCGGTCGCAGAACACTTTTTTTGCCAGGGGTGCAGAGGCGCCTCTGTAAATGCCCCTCGACCGCCACTTGAGGAGCGCCCCCTCAGCTCACAACAGCCCTAGCAGTCCGGGGGGAGCTTCGGCTTTCTTGCCTCGCTGCCGGGTGATCCTCTTCCCAAAGGGGCTGGGCCCTTGGGTCTCACCTAGCCCCTCTCGTTCCTATTCCACCCGGCCACCGGGTGCGTGAGCAGAGCCGGCACTCAATCGTTCTCCGCGTTCGATCCCTTCCCCATGACCGGCTCCCTTTCCCGATCCCCCGGTGCTCCACCCGCCTCCTCTCCTCTCCCCAATCCGCGGGTGGGCCAAGGGGCGTAGCCGCCGCGTCTGGCCCGCTTTGGGTCTGGAGGCGTGTCTGAAGACCTCAGCGTGCGCACCAAAAGTCGCCTCTTCTCCTGACTTTCTCTTCAGAGAGAGAGAGAGAGAGAGAAAGAGAGAGAGAGCCCCTTCGGCTGGAGGTATCTCCCACCTTCGCTCCCTCCTTTGTTTTTGCGCCTACCTTCAGGAAAGGTAGGTGCACACCTCTGTCATCTCCACCTCTGTCTCTCTCTCTCCACCTCTGTCTCTCTCTCTTTCTTGGTCCCAATGGCTGAGGAGAAAGTCAGGAGAAGAGGTGGCTTTTGTTGCACACGCCGGGGTCTTCAGGCACTCCTCTGGACCCAAAGTGGGCCAGGCAAGGGAGCAAGTGCGGCAAGTGTAGTTACTGGGATGTATAGTTCACCTACAATCAAAGAGCATTCTGAACTACATCAATGATGGACTTGAACCAAATATGGCACACAGAACTCCCACAATGAACAGAAAATATATATCAATGATTGGGGGGGGGGGGGCAAAATACTGTTTGCTTACCTTTGAAAATTACCTAGGGCCGCCTCTGTACTTAGGCGATCACTTGTAGCTCGAGGATGGTCTTCCAGATGTGGTGACTTGGCGGTGGGTCCATAGGTGGCTGTGGAGCCCTATTGTTGATCCGCATGTTCTCCTGTTGTCAAGCAATTTAGATTGGCTGTGGATAGAGAGATCCAAGCTATTGTGGGTTTAGCCTAGTGAGAAAAAGAAGCCAGTATTCCAGAATAAATCTCACCAAATCTCACCAGGGATGCCTGGCTCGAGAGCAGTATGTGTGAAAAAGATCTTGGACTCCTCGTGGACAAGTTAAACATGAGCCAAAAATGTGATGTGGCAGCAAAAAAGCCAATGAGATTTTGGCCTGCATCAATGGGAGCATAGTGTCTAGATCCAGGGAAGTAATGCTACCCCTCTATTCTGCTTTGGTTAGACCACATCTGCAATATTGTGTCCAATTCTGGGCACCACAATTCAAGAGAGATATTTTTTTTAAACTGTTTATTTTGATTATGGTGCATAACAGAAAAGCAAAGCAAATCATGGCAGATATAATCAGGTACCAATATTTTTGACGTGTACATGGCTATCTACCTTATTCAGTCAATCAGTTAGTTTTGTCATTAAGTACAAATTATTATCATTTACATATCGTAATACACATAGACTTGCTATTTCTGCCTGTTTTCCACTGCTTTCCGTCAGAGCTTTGTATTAATTTTTTTCCATAACATTCAGTAAATCATCACATGGCATTTTACACACATACCACAGACCTTACACTCATCCCAAACCCCCTAACCTAAACAAAATAAACTCTCATCCCCACACCCGTGCACCCTTCACCATGACTTCCCACACCAAAACACTATGAAGCCTTTAAGCCTATTTATCTATCCTTATTCATGGTAAACCTAAATTCCTAATGGAGCTCCTCTATATTACTGACTCTCTATTCAGATATGCCATGGCCAACTTCCATTTTTCTAGAAAGTCCTCATTACTCTTATTCCTCTTGTTATAAGTTAGTCTGGCCATTAGCATATACTCTCGCATTCTTTCCCTCCAATCCTTTTTGGTTAGACCTTTTTCCCCTTTCCAATCTTTGGCTATGGTCAATCTTGCTGCTGCAAAGCTATATTGATATATTTCTTGGTCCTTTTGATTATTGTTTTCTCTCTGTACACCTAGCAGACACAATCCTGGGCTTTTTTAAATCTTGTTATGTAACATTTTATTTGTCTCATAGAATCATAGAATCATAGAATCATAGAATCATAGAGTTGGAAGAGACCTCATGGGCCATCCAGTCCAACCCCCTGCCAAGAAGCAGGAATATTGCATTCAAATCACCCCTGACAAATGGCCATCCAGCCTCTGCTTAAAAGCTTCCAAAGAAGGAGCCTCCACCACACTCCGGGGCAGAGAGTTCCACTGCTGAACGGCTCTCACAGTCAGGAAGTTCTTCCTAATGTTCAGATGGAATCTCCTCTCTTGTAGTTTGAAGCCATTGTTCCGCGTCCTGGTCTCCAAGGAAGCAGAAAACAAGCTTGCTCCCTCCTCCCTGTGGCTTCCTCTCACATATTTATACATGGCTATCATATCTCCTCTCAGCCTTCTCTTCTTCAGGCTAAACATGCCCAGTTCCCTAAGCCGCTCCTCATAGGGCTTGTTCTCCAGACCCTTGATCATTTTAGTCGCCCTCCTCTGGACACTTTCCAGCTTGTCAACATCTCTCTTGAATTGTGGTGCCCAGAATTGGACACAATATTCCAGATGTGGTCTAACCAAAGCAGAATAGAGGGGCAGCATTACCTTATCCCAAATTACCTTATCCCAAAATTCCTGTACGATCACACAGGTCCACCACATGTGGAGGAATGTCCCTTTCTGTTTCCTGCACCTCCAGCAAATACCTTGTTATGATTTGTCTATTTTAGCCAATGTTGCTGGAGTGATATAACATCTATAAAACATTTTGTATTGATTCTCCCTGATTGAACCCGATAAAGTAAATTCGAATTCTTTGTTCCATTGTTGTTGTTGTTGTTCATTCGTTCAGTCGTCTCCGACTCTTCGTGACCTCATGGACCAGCCCACGCCAGAGCTCCCTGTCGGCTGTCACCACCCCCAGCTCCTTCAAGGTCAGTCCAGTCACTTCAAGGATGCCATCCATCCATCTTGCCCTTGGTCGGCCCCTCTTCCTTTTGCCTTCCACTTTCCTCAGAATAATTGTCTTCTCTAGGCTTTCCTGTCTCCTCATGATGTGGCCAGAGTACTTCAACTTTGTCTCTAGTCTCCTTCCCTCCAGTGAGCAGTCGGGCTTTATTTCCTGGAGGATGGACTGGTTGGATCTTCTCGCAGTCCAAGGCACTCTCAGAACTTTCCTCCAACACCACAGCTCAAAAGCATCGATCTTCCTTTGCTCAGCCTTCCCTAAGGTCCAGCTCTCACATCCGTAGGTTACTACAGGGAATACCATGGCTTTGACTAGGCAATGGATCTTTGTTGCCAGTCTGATGTCTCTACTCTTTATTATTTTATCTAGACTGGACATTGCTCTCCTCCCAAGAAGGAAGCGTCTCCTGATTTCCTGGCCACAGTCTGCATCTGCACTCATCTTTGCACCTAGAAATACAAAGTCTGTCACGGCCTCCACAATTTCTCCCTCTTTTTGCCAGTTGTCAATCATTCTTGTTGCCATAATCTTGGTTTTTTTTTTATGTTTAGCTGCAACCCGGCCCCTGCGCCCCACCCCACCCCGACCAGAAGGCTCCCCAGCTCCTCCCTGCCCCCGGCCACCAGAGTGGTGCCATCCGCGCATCCTAGGCTGCCAATGTTTCCTCCAGCAACACCCACCCCAGCCCCATAGGTATTCCCATTTGTCCAATTCTATTGGTCTGCCTAGGTCCTTGGCCCAGGATAACATTACTGTCTTGACTCTGTTGTCCTCCATGTTATAGCTTAGTATGTATAATGGGATTTTGGCCTGCATCAATAGGAGCCTAGTGTCTAGATGTAGGGAAGTCATGCTACCCATGCTCTATTCCGCTTTGGTTAGACCACACCTGGAATATTGTGTCCAATTCTGGTTACCACAATTCAAGAGAGATATTGACAAGCTGGAATGTGCCCAGAGGAGGGCGACTAAAATGATCAAGGGACTGGAGAACAAGCCCTATGAGGAGCGGCTTAAAGAGCTGGGCATGTTTAGCCTGAAGAAGAGAAGGTTGAGAGGAGATATGATAGCCATGTATAAATATGTGAGAGGAAGCCACAGGGAGGAGGGAGCAAGCTTGTTTTCTGCTTCCTTGAAGACTAGGACGCTGAACAATGGCTTCAAACTACAAGAGAGGAGATTCCATCTGAACATGAGGAAGAACTTCCTGACTGTGAGGGCTGTTCAGCAGTGGAACTCTCTGCCCCGGAGTGTGGTGGAGGCTCCTTCTTTGGAAGCTTTTAAACAGAGGCTGGATGGCCATCTGTCAGGGGTGATTTGAATGCAATATTCCTGCTTCTTGGCAGAGAGTTGGACTGGATGGCCCATGAGGTCTCTTCCAACTCTTTGATTCTATGATTCTATGAAGAGAAAGCCACTGAGGTTTTATTTCATTCCAGCTGGAAAGGATGATGATTGCAGTAGTCTGTCAACAAATCGACATGCCTGCTAGGCAGGTAAATACAAAATATATAGCCTTCAGATTCAAAAGTTTCCATGCCCACCACTCCCCACTTCCGAGCTGGCTTTATTATGGTTGTCTGTGACATCAGCAAGCCAGGAGGAAATCCAATGAGTGCTCTTGCCCTGCTTTTGGCTGCCCAGCTAATGAGGTGGAAGGGAGGCAGGCAACAGGGAAACAATGAAGAAATGTCTAGTTGACTGGATTACGAATGGCCAGTGTTTGCCAAATGGCTGGGAGATAGCTTTAGGCTCTCAAGCCTGGCCTAGGTTATTGTTTGATTCCTTGAATTAACATTCCTATCTAGCCCTGAGAGGCTAGGTCCTTTGTCCTGCGATATGGAGATCATTGATGAAATAGATGCTAGTTTCAGGAGATCAGGATGTGGCACAGCAGAGAGGCGGATGACAAATCCCTACTTCCTCGCAGATGGAGAGATGTCCTTTGTGTTGGGTGATCCAAAGTGTCCATAGACCCCATCATTCCGGATGGCCTAGCTATTTAGCCCTCCAAGGTCTGGTCAGACAGAGCCATTTACTTATTGGGTTGTTGTAGGTTTTTTCGGGCTATATGGCCATGTTCTAGAGGCATTCTCTCCTGACATTTCGCCTGCATCTATGGCAAGCATCCTCAGAGGTAGTGCGGTCTGTTGGAACTAGGAAAAAGGGTTTATATATCAGTGGAATGACTAGGGTGAGACAAAGGACTCTTGTCTGCTGGAGCTAGGTGTGAATGTTTCAACTGACCACCTTGATTAGCATATAATGCCCTGACAGTGCCTAGAGCAAACTTTTGTTGAGAGATGATTAGATGTCCTTGTTTGTTTCCTCTCTGTTGTTGTGCTGTTGTAATTTTAGAGTTTTTAAATACTGGTAGCCAGATTTTGTTCATTTACTTATTGTCCATGCAAATTGGCCTGGTGAAATCCTTTGTTAGGGGATTATTGAGCCCAAGAGCCATGAGTTGCTGGTTTTATGAAAAAGGTGGCATTTCTTCATATTTTCTTATATAGACATACATACACATAGGCAATGAGGAATGGGGCAAGGGAGCATACACAGAGTTCATAGGAAAAGGGGGAATCATGCGGGGTCTAAGAGGAAGTCACATTCACATGTTTGTGAATGTGAAACATTGATAGTTTATTCAGAAAAGTTAACCAAGTAAATGATACTGACTGTAAGCCTCAAGGTTGCAACAAAACACAAATGTAACCACAAGCGTTGGAGCCAGAAGTTATAAATAAACTGTGTTACTTTGTTATACACAAGAGTGTTTCATTGCCTGCGATATAAAGTACAAAGGTTTAACAGCACACAGAAAGTCCCTGCCAATATAAAAGAAGAAACTGAATCAATATAAGGCAGCAACGAAGTTTTTAAAAGAAGAAATAGTCTCTCTCCCTCGCCTCAGGGATTATGGGATCATTCCAGCCTGGTGTCCTTGGCAAAACTACGAATTCCCTGATTTTGAACTATCCTTTACAGAGTCCTGGGGGGGGGGGTCACCTACGATCACACTCCTGCAGTGAGGACATCGGTTTCGAGATGGAAGGTGGTCCCTGTCAGGGTTGGCTTGATGTACCTTCCTCTTGGCTCATTTCTCCCTTTCGCCCTCCATTTGTGCCTCTTCAAATTCTGCAGCACTGCTGGTCACAGCTGACCTCCAGTTAGAGCGCTCAAGGGCCAGGCCACAGTGTCTATGCCACAGTTTTTGAGGTCAGCTTTAAGCCCATATTTAAGAGTTATAGCCAGTGCTCAAACCAATATGCCACACTGGCTTGAATGGAATAGACTTGTGAATGGATATATGTGTTCCTTTTGTTACCTTTTGTTCATCTTTAAATCAAATTCATGGAGTCTCATTTCTTGCAATTCCGTATCCATCGGTTTGTGTTCTATTCTATGGAACAGCAGGGCACAAGTTTGCTCCGTCTTCTGCATTACATCCCTTCGGATATTTAAAAACCCTTACATTGTCTCCTCTCATTCTCCTCCAAGCTATACATATCCAGTTCCCTACCTTTTCTTCTTTTTTCCACTTCATTAATTTGATAAGCCTACTTTCACAAAAGCCTATGTGCTAGGAAGGCAAATATTCCTCTTTTCATCCTTGTATGAAAAACTATATATCTGGTATTGCTTGTGTTAGGTACTTCATCATGCTGTTTATTAGAAATACTCATTGAGGCTGGACTACAACACCCATCATGCTTTGTCAGCCCTCATCCTAGCCCTGCCAATATTTTAAGTTGGATCATAAAGGATCTATGTGCCAAGTTTGGTCCAGTTCCATTGTAAGTGAGAATCATACAACTTTATCCATGTCGCTGGACTACAACTCCCATCCTTCTCTGTCAGTCCCCCTGAAATTCCAAATAACCAAACCGAATCTAAAGTTGACCAAAAACCGATTCATAACCTTTTTGGTGCTAATGTTGGAGAATGGTCTCTGGTCAAAGTGGGCCCTGGTTAAATAAAAAAGGTTGGGAACCACTGATATAGATAGTTGTTTAACATCTACATGAAGCCGCTAGAGGAGATGATCCGGAATTTTGGAATGCCTTTTTATCTCTACGCAGATGATGTCCAAATCTGTCACTCCTTCTCACCTGTCACCAAGGAGGCTGTTCAAACCTTAAACCGGTGCTTGGCCGCTGTGTCGGATTGGATGAGAGCTAACAAATTGAAATTGAATCCAGACAAGACAGAGGCACTCCTGGTCAGTCGCAAGGCCGAACAGGGTATAGGGTTACAGCCTGTGTTGGATGGGGTCGCACTCCCCCTGAAGACGCAGGTTTGCAGCTTGGGTGTGATCCTGGACTCATCGCTGAGCCTGGAACCCCAGGTCTCAGCGGTGGCTGGGAGAGCTTTTGCACAATTAAAACTTGTGTGCCAGCTGCGCCCGTACCTTGGGAAGCCTGATCTGGCCACAGTGGTCCACGCTCTTGTTACATCCCGAATAGATTACTGCAATGCAATCTACGTGGGGTTGCCTTTGAAGACTGTTCGGAAACTTCAACTAGTCCAACGGGTGGCAGCCAGATTAATCACCGGAGCGTCATACAGGGAGCACACCACTCCTTTGCTACGTCAGCTGCCGATCCAGTTCCGAGCACAATTCAAAATGCTGGTTTTGACCTATAAAACCCTATACGGCGCCGGCCCAGCGTACCTGTCCAAACGTATCTCCTATGTCCCACCGCGGAGTATAAGATCTCCTGGGGAGGCCCTGCCTCGACCCCACCTTTATCACAAGTGAGGCTGGTGGGGACGAGGGACAGGGCCTTCTCAGTGGTGGCCCCTCGCCTGTGGAATTCACTCCTCAGGGAAATCAGGTCGTCAACATCCCTCCTCTCCTTCAGAAGGAAGCTGAAGACATGGATATGGAACCAGGCATTTGGGTAATCTGGCAGACTAACAAGGTAATGATGACTAGAGTTGGAAAGGACTATGGTAATGCTAAATGGATTGATGGATTTTAGAACTTGATAAACGCGGGCTGTAGATCGTTTTTTGTGTGTGTTGATATTGTGTTAATTGTATGTTTTTAACTATTGTGTTATTGTTATTGCATTTTTATTGTAATTGTTGGCACTGAATTGTGCCGGATGTAAACCGCCCTGAGTCCCCCCTAGGGGGTGAGAAGGGTGGGGTAGAAATGCCCGAAATAAATAAATATATAAATAAATAATAGTTACAGATATAGATATGGCAGGGGATACTAATGATGAAGGCCCCCACTAACTGGGACTTCCCCAAGTTCTAAAATGTGGAGTTTTCCTTAAACTGGAGAGAGTTGGAAGTCGGTTTTGTGAATTTTGCCATTGTTTCCTCACCATAAATGAAAAATGGCGAAGGGCACATGAGTTAGACTCTGTTGGGATTGCTACTTTTAGGTAAAAAGGGGTTTATTTTTGGCGACGGGTGTCATTCTCTGAATTTGGAAAGACGTCTTGCTGTATCTGCAATATATTTCTTCAAGTGTGGCTACCATTTCTCACTTTGGAAACTAACATGCACACCTCCACGCCAGTGCCAGGATTCTGGAAATCCTTTGGCTGGAGAGTTAACACGGAGAACGTTTAGCGCTTGCATATATATATATATATATATTTGAAGGAGAGCTTTTTCTTATGGCTAAAAATAGTTCTGGAGCCGTCTTCATAAAGAATGAAGCCTGCCAAAATGATCAACTCCCCAGCCTATTATAAAGAAAGAAGAGGAGTGGGTTGCAAAAAAAGGGGGGGTGCTTCTTTGATGGATAAATGTGCTCTTCTTCAGAGCCAGATGCTTCTTACTTTCCTTTCATTGGGGCTTTCTTGCAGAAAGACAAAGCCTCTTTCAATTGTTAGTATGCTTCTTTTTATCGACTACTTAATTGTATTCTAATCAGCTCAATGCTGATTATATTCTGACCTGCTGCTGTTTACATAGTCATTGGCAAATGTTACCTTTATGTGCTATAGGACCATTTCTTTAGGTATCCTGGGGCTAAGATGCAAAATAATTGCCCTCTCTTGGTATTGGCTTTAGGGACAAATGGCAGACTTAGACTCAAAAGAATTGCCCTTTCTTGGCATTGGCTTTAGAGACAAATGGCAGGCAGACTCAAAAGAATTGCTCTCTCTTGGTATTGACTATAGAGACAAATGGCAGACTTAAAAGAATTGCCTTCTCTTGGCATTGGCTTTAGAGATAAATGACAGACTTAGACTCAAAGGAATTGCATTTCTTGGCATTGGCTTTAGAGACAAATGGCAGACTTGGACAAGAATTGCTCTCTCTTAGCATTGGCTTTAGAGACAAATGGCAGACTTTCACTCAAGTGAATTACCCTCCCTTGGCATTGGCTTTAGAGATAAATGACAGACTTAGACTCAAAGGAATTGCCCTGTCTTAGTATTGGCTTTTTTAAAAAATATATGTTTATTTGGATTATTTGCTCTTAAAGGAGCTGATAGAAGAAAAGTGTATTAGTGCAAAGGGACAATACAAACAAGCGTATGAACGAATAGACGGACATATGAACAAATACAATACCACAACATAACAACCACGACATTTACCAATACCAACATATATTCCCCACAGTGAGTTTTAAAAGTATTGGCTTTTGAGATAAATGGCAGACTTAGAGAAGAATTTCTCTTGGTATTGATTTTAGAGACAAATGGCAAACTTAGACTCAGAAGAATTTCCCTCCCTTGGTACTGACTTTAGAGACAAATAGCAGACTTAGACGCAGAAGAATTTTCCTCTCTTGGTGTTAACTTTAGAGAAAATGGCAGACTTTTTTCTGGCTTTAGAGACAAATGGCAAATTTAGGCTCAAAAGAATTGCCCTCTCTTGGCATTGGCTTTAGAGACAAATGGCAGACTTGGACTCAAAAGAATTTCCCTCTCTTGGCATTGGCTTTAGAGACAAAATGCAGACTTGGACAAGAATTTCCCTCTCTTGGTATTGTCTTTAGAGACAAATGGCAAACTTGGACTAAAAATAATTGCCCTCTCTTGGTATTGGCTTTAGAAACAAATGACAGACTTAGACTCAGAAGACTTGTCCTATCTTGGTATTGGCTTTAGAAACAAATGGCAGACTTGGAGAAGAATTTCTCTCTTTTGGTATTGACTATAGAGACAAATGGCAGACTTAGACTCAAAAGAGTTGCCCTTTCTTGGCATTGGCTTTAGAGACAAATGGCAAGCTTAGACTCAAAGGAATTTCCCTCTCTTGGCATTGGCTTTAGAGACAAATTCCAGACTTTGAGAAGAATTTCCCTCTCTTGGCATTGGCTTTAGAGACAAATGGCAAACTTGGACTCAAAATAATTTCCCTCTCTTGATATTGGCATTAAGAGACATATGACAGACTTAGGTTGCGAAGGATTCCTTTCGCTTTAGCCTGTCATCAATTCCATGCCATTCTCATCTTTAAACCTTTTCTTGAGTCTGCTTTATCTTTTTCTTCCCGAACTGATCCCCATTGCTGAAATTACTCTCACAATTGTTTTGTCTCCTGCATTGGGCACAATTTCCATCTCTGATGTAAACAAGAATCCGTATCTCTAAATCTATCTATTTCCATTAGCATATGCAAATGTTATGCTAATGTGTGCCCTTTTTATTTTCTTGCTTGGCCATGCACAATTGGCCAGTCTGCCTTTGGACTGTGTCTCTAAAAGATGTTAAGGCGGGAAGAACCTGTCTGAGGAATTGGGAGCGATTTAAATGTAAAATGTCAGAGAAATGCATAAATGGCCCCATTTGATCTGCTTGCTTCACCTTTTGCAATCCGTTTGAACTCTCTTCCCCAGCGTTCCTTAGAGAAAGAAAGGTTAGAATCTAAAAACCTCCACTGAAATCCTTAAATCCCATTTCCCCAGTTGGATCTTTTCTGGAACATTGATGGTTAACTTCTGCATGTCTGCAAGGGGAAAACAGGCTCATATTAGACTTAGGAGTGGGAAACTGCAGGTAGGAGTTACTGTTTGAATCCAGTGCTCATTAAAAGTCTCCATGGTATTCTTTTCCCCTGCATTTCAGTTCCAAACTCATGGCAGAAAACACGTTTAATTGCCCAGCATGAAGAACCCCGAAAGTCTTTTCAAACACACACAAAAGCCTTTAAAAACAGCACCCAGTGTCCACATTGACACCTTTTCCTACCCATACAGACCCCTGGATTTTAATGGATGGCAGCTGTACCTGCCAGTCCCTGGAGTAAAAATGTGTCAAAAGTTCTTTGGATGCATTTTTGTGGCATGTAGAGGGAGGAAAATGACAGCCATATAGTGCTGGGTTCATTCTGGTTTGGAGAAGGCAGACCCAATTAATCCCCTGCTTTCCAGATGTTTAAACTGCTTTTAAAATAGGTTCTTGTGGGGTTTTTTGGGCTATAGGGCCATGTTCTAGAGGCATTTCTCCTGACGTTTCACCTGCATCTATGGCAAGCATCCTCAGAGGTAGTGAGGTCTGTTGGAAATAGGAAAATGGGTTTATATATCTGTAGAATGGCTGGGGTGTGGCAAAGAGCTCTTCCCTGCTGGAGCTAGGTGTGAATGTTTCAACTGACCACCTTCATTAGCATTTGAAGGCCTGCCTGAGCCTGGGAAATCTCCTGTTGAGAGGTGTAAAGCTGTGCCTGGTTGTTTCCTCACTGCTGTTTTTGCTATTGTAATTTTAGAGTTTTTTAATACTGGTAGCCAGATTTTGTTCATTTTCATGGTTTCCTCCTTTCTGTTGAAATTGTCCACATGCTTGTGGATTTCAATGGCTTCTCTGTGTAGTCTGACATGGAGGTTGTGAGAGTGGTCCAGCATTTCTTTGTTCTCAAATAATATGCTGTGTCCAGGCTGGTTCATCAGGTGCTCTGCTATGGCTGACTTCTCTGGTTGAAGTAGTCTGCCGTGCCTTTCATGTTCCTTGATGCGTGTCTGGGCAATGCTGCGTTTGGTGGTCCCTATGTAGACTTGTCCACAGCTGCATGGTATACGGTAGACTCCTGCAGAAGCGAGAGGATCCCTCTTGTCCTTTGCTGAACGTAGCAGACTACTTCAACCAGAGAAGTCAGCCATAGCCGAGCACCTGATGAACCAGCCTGGACACAGCATATTATTTGAGAACACAGAAATGCTGGACCACACCAACAACCACCATGTCAGACTACACAGAGAAGCCATTGAAATCCACAAGCATGTGGACAATTTCAACAGAAAGGAAGAGACCATGAAAATGAACAAAATCTGGCTACCAGTATTAAAAAAAAACTCCAAAATTACAACAGCAAAACAGCAGAGAGGAAACAACCAGGCACATCTTAACACCTCTCAACAAAACATTTTCCCAGGCTCAGCCAGGTCTTCAAATGCTAATGAAGGTGGTCAGTGGAAACATTCACACCTAGCTCCAGCAGGGAAGAGCTCCTTGCCCCACCCCAGCCATTCCACAGATATATAAACCCATTGTCCTAATTCCAACAGACCTCACTACCTCTGAGGATGCTTGCCATAGATGCAGGCGAAACATCAGGAGAAAATGCCTCTAGAACATGGCCCTATCGCCCAAAAAAACCCCATAAGAACCTAGTGATTCCAGCCATGAAAACCTGCGACAATACATTGCTTTTAAAATGTCTTAGTTTCTCTCCCCTTTTATCCCCATCTTACTTCAGTTGCTGCAAATTGAGTTCAATAGTCTCCAGATCCCTTTCTCAGGAGGTTGCAAAGTATTTCTGCTTAGGAATTTAATACTAATGGCTTTGCATCTATGGCTGGATCAACAAGCTAGTTGGCATTGCCCACCCCGCATGTGATACGGCAAGTTGCTGCTAACAGTTAGAGAATCAAAGAGTTGGAAGAGACCTCATGGGCCATCCAGTCCAACCCCCTGCCAAAAAGCAGGAATATTGCATTTAAATCACCCCTGACAGATGGCCATCCAGCCTCTGCTTAAAAGCTTCCAAAGAAGGAGCCTCCACCACACTCCGGGGCAGAGAGTTCCACTTCTGAATGGCTTTCACAGTCAGGAAGTTCTTCCTCATGTTCAGATGGAATCTCCTTTCTTGTAGTTTGAATCCATTGTTCCGCGTCCTAGTCTCCAGGGAAGCAGAAAACAAGCTTGCTCCCTCCTCCCTGTGGCTTCCTCTCACATATTTATACATGGCTATCATATCTCCTCTCAGCCTTCTCTTCTTCAGGCTAAACATGCCCAGCTCCTTAAGCCGCTCCTCATAGGGCTTGTTCTCCAGACCCTTGATCATTTTAGTCGCCCTCCTCTGGACACATTCCAGCTTGTCAATATCTCTCTTGAATTGTGGTGCCCAGAATTGGACACAATATTCCAGGTGTGGTCTAACCAAAGTGGAATAGAGGGGTAGTATTACTTCCTTAGATCTAGACACTATGCTCCTATTGATGCAGGCCAAAATCCCATTGGCTTTTTTTGCTGCCACATCACATTGTTGGCTCATGTTCAACTTGTCCACAAGGAGTCCAAGATCTTTTTCACATGTACTGCTCTCGGGCCAAGCAGTGTCCCCCATTCTGTCTCTTTGCATTTCGTTTTTTCTGCCTAAGTGGAGTATCTTGCATTTGTCCCTGTTGAACTTCATTTTGTTAGTTTTGGCCAATCATCTCTCTAATCTGTCAAGATCGTTTTGAATCCTGCTCCTGTCATCTGGAGTCTTGGCTCTCCCTCCCAATTTGGTGTCGTCTGCAAACTTGATGATCCTGCCTTCTAGCCCTTCATCTAAGTCATTAATGAAGATCCTAAACAGGACCGGGCCCAGGACGGAACCCTGCGGCACTCCACTTGTCACTTCTTTCCAAGATGAAGAGGAAGCATTAGTGAGCACTCTCTGTGTTCGTCCACTTAACCAATTACAGATCCCGACAAGACAGAGGTCCTCCTGGTCAATCGTAAACTGGATCGGGGTATAGGGTCATTAATAAAGATGTTGAACAGGACCGGGCCCAGGACGGAACCCTGCGGCACTCCACTCGTCACTTCTTTCCAGGATGAAGAGGAAGCATTGGGGAGAATCACCCTCTGGGTTTGTCCATTTAACCAATTACTGATCCATCTCACCGTAGTTTTGCTTTGCTAAGAGTGCTTTCTGTGCCTTATCCAACTTTTGGAAAGCAGAGCAATTTGTAGTGTCACTTTTCTCTGCCCGAATTAGATGTTTTAGAGGGAAAATAAGGGCCAGAGAAAGAACGATGATGCTCCCATGTGGCAACCTTACCCAGCAGTGAGTGAGCACGAGATACCAAGGGCATTTTCCTCCATGTATGTCTTCCTTTCCTCATTAAATTTGCAATGAAGCCGCAGAGTCTCACAGCAAGGTGTTTAGCACAGAATTCCTGATGAATGCTATTAGAGCTGAGTGAGGACGCTTGCTTTGAAATTCTGAAATGCTTAAGAGACTTCTTATGGGGTCTTGTGCCCACGGGGTTGGAGATTTTTGCAATAAGCGTATTTTAGTCAAGTGCAGTGCAGAAGACACAATAACATTGCACCCAGGCAGAAAAACTTTACTGTTATCAGAAGAGTTAAAACATAAACTTGCAGTGTTACAAACAGTGCAACAAACTTACATAGTCTTTGTCAGAAATACAGAATAATAGGCCTGGGTAACAACGCAAAAATTTGTTTCTAAAATCGATTTGTAATTGGGGTTTTTTTTTTTGTTTCGATATTTAAAATAATTACAAAACTTTCCCAAAAAAAAGTTTCGGTATTTACGAAATTTCGTAAATATTTACAAAACATTTTGTAAAGATGGCGCCCTTTTTTTTTCAATATTTTTTAAATATTTTTTAAATTTAATTATTAATTTAGTAGAATAGGGATTAATTATTATTAATTATTATTAAGGAGGGAAGGCAGGCACTCACTCTGGCGGGCCCTCTCGCTCGCCGCTCGCTCGCCCCTCTCGCTCCAGCAGACAAGAGTTCTTCCTCCCACCCTGAACATTATTCCACAGATATATCAACCCCACTTGCCTAGTTTCCAACAGACCTCAACCTCTGAGGATGCCTGCCATAGATGCGGGTGAAATGTCAGGAGAGAGTGCTTCCGCCCCTCTCGCTCGCCGCTCGCTCGCCCCTCTCGCTCACCCCTCTCAGCAAGCATCGGCAGGCGGCCATCTTACGTATTTCCGAAATGGACGGAAATACAAAATTTTTTGGCGCCTGCCGTTTCGATATTTAAAAACACTTCCAGGTTAAAAAAAATGTTTTGTAATCGTTTCGTAATTCAAAAATTAACGAATTTTTTAACGAATTACGAATTAACGAAACGAATTGACCAGCCCTACAGAATAAGGCTCCTTCATCTTCAAACAAAATGAGAGAGCAGTAGAAATGGTTGGGCAAAATGCCTGAGCAAAGGCTCCTCAGAGCAAAGCCTGACCGCTGTGGCTGTCTGGATGAGGACGAACAAGTTGAAGTTTGTATTGTCGAAGGCTTTCATGGCTGGAATCACTGAGTTGTTGTAGACAAGACAGAAGTACTCCTGGTCAGTTGCAAGGCCGAACAGGGCATAGGGTTACAGCCTGTGTTGGATGGGGTCGCACTCCCCTTGAAGACACAGTTTCTCAGCTTGGGTGTGACCCTGGACTCATCACTGAGCCTGGAACCCCAGGTTTCGGCGGTGACCAGGGGAGCATTTGCACAGTTAAAGCTCGTGCGCCAGCTGCGCCCGTACCTTGGGAAGTCTGACTTGGCCATGGTAGTCCACGCTCTGGTTACATCCCGCTTAGACTACTGCAATGCTCTCTACGTGGGGTTGCCCTTGAAGACTGCTCGGAAGCTTCAAATGGTCCAACGTTCGGCAGCCAGATTGCTAACAAGAGCGACACTCAGGGAGCACACCGCTCCTCTGTTGCGCCAGCTCCACTGGCTGCCAATCTGCTACCGGGCACAATTCAAGGTGCTGGCTTTAGCCTATAAAGCCCTAAACGGTTCTGGCCCTACTTACCGAACGCATCTCCTCCTATGAACCGACTAGGGCATTAAGATCGTCTAGCGCGGTTGGCAGGGACGAGAGACAGGGCCTTCTCGGTGGTGGCCCCTCGGCTGTGGAACGCCCTACCTGTGGACATCAGACAGGCCCCTTCACTGCTGGCATTCCGGAGGAAGGTCAAGACTTGGCTTTACGAACAAGCGTTTGGCTAAATAGTGCAATGAAATACAGTAAGATGGTACAACTGAACATAGGAATTGGTATAAAGGATTATGATTACGGATTCTGATTTTGATTTGTTTGTTGAGGCACACGTCTATGATAATGATTGTTTTTGACTTTATATGTTTTGTATAACTGTGTTTTTAATTGCCTTTTGATGTTATTGTGTTAGTCTTTACTGTGTAAACCGCCTTGAGTCGCCATTTCGGCTGAGAAAGGCGGTATAGAAGTAAAGCAAATAAATAAATAATAAATAGGTTTTTCCGGGCTATATGGCCATGTTCTGGAGGCAATTTTTCTCCTGACGGTTCGCCTGCATCTATGGCAAGCATCCTCAGAGGTAGTGAGGTCTGTTGGAAGTAGGAAAAATGGGTTTATATATCTGTGGAATGACCAGGGTGAGACAAAGGACTTTTGTCTGCTGGGGCTGGGTGTGAATGTTTCAGCTGATCACCTTGATTTGCATTCAATGGCTTCAAAGTGCCCGGGGGGAATCCCTTGTTGAGAGTGATTTCATGTGCCTGTTTGTTTCCCCTCTGTTGTTTTGCTGTTGTGATTTTTGAGTCCTTTAATACACCAGTACAGCCAGATTTTGTTCATTTTCATGGTTTCTTTATTTCTCTTGAAATTGTCCACGTGCTTGTGGATTTCAATGGCTTCTCTGTGTTGTCTGACATTGTGGTTGTGAGAGAGGTCCAGCACTTCTGTGTTCTCAAATAATATGCTGTAGAATCATAGAATCATAGAATCAAAGAGTTGGAAGAGACCTCATGGGCCATCCAGTCCAACCCCCTGCCAAGAAGCAGGAATATTGCATTCAAATCACCCCTGACAGATGGCCATCCAGCCTCTGTTTAAAAGCTTCCAAAGAAGGAGCCTCCACCACACTCCGGGGCAGAGAGTTCCACTGCGGAACGGCTCTCACAGTCAGGAAGTTCTTCCTCATGTTCAGATGGAATCTCCTCTCTTGTAATTTGAAGCCATTGTTCCGTGTCCTAGTCTCCAAGGAAGCAGAAAACAAGCTTGCTCCCTCCTCCCTGTGGCTTCCTCTCACATATTTATACATGGCTATCATATCTCCTCTCAGCCTTCTCTTCTTCAGGCTAAACATGCCCAGCTCCTTAAGCCGCTTCTCATAGGGCTTGTTCTCCAGACCTTTTATCATTTTAGTCGCTCTCCTCTGGACACATTCCAGCTTGTCAATATCTCTCTTGAATTGTGGTGCCCAGAATTGGACACAATATTCCAGGTTGATTCATCAGGTGCTCTGCTATGGCTGATTTCTCTGGTTGGAGTAGTTTGCAGTGCCTTTCATGTTCCTTGATTCGTGTCTGGGCGCTGCGTTTGGTGGTCCCTATGTAGACTAGTCCACAGCTGCATGGTACATGGTAGACTCCTGCTGAAGCTGAAGATTAATCCCGACAAGACAGAGGTCCTCCTGGTCGATCGTAAACCGGATTGGGGTATCGGGTGGCAACCTGTGCTGGACGGGGTTGCACTCCCCCTGAAGTCACAGGTCCGCAGTCTGGGTGTCCTCCTGGACTCATCACTTACGCTTGAGGCTCAGGCGTTGGTGGTGGCCGGGAGGGCCTTTGCACAATTGAGACTCATGCGCCAACTGCAACCGTACCTTGTGAAGGCGGATCTGGCCAAGGTGGTCCACGCCTTAGTCACCTCTAGACTGGATTACTGTAATGCACTCTACGTGGGGCTGCCCTTGAAAACGGCTCGGAAATTCCAGATGGTCCAATGGGCGGCAGCCAGGTTGTTAACTGGGGCTCCTTACAGGGAGCGGTCAACCCTCCTGTTCAAGGAGCTCCACTGGTTGCCATTCATTTTCCGGACCCAATTCAAGGTGCAGGTTCTTACCTACAAATCCCTGAACGGTTTGGGACCTGCCTACCTGCGTGACCGTATCTCTGTATACCAGTGGTTCTCAACCTTCCTAATGCCGTGACCCCTTAATACAGTTCCTCATGTTGTGGTGACCCTCAACCATAAAATTATTTTCATTGTTACATCATAAATGTAATTTTGCTCCTGTTATGAATCGTGATGTAAATATCCGATATGTAGGATGTATTTTCATTCACTGGACCAAATTTGGCACAAATACCCAATATGCCCAAATTTGGATACTAGTGGGGTTGGGAGAGGCACTGGTTTTATCATTTGAGAATTGTACTTGCTGGGATTTATAGTTCATCTACAATCAAAGAGCATTCTGATCTCCACCAATGATGGAACTGAACCAATCTTGGCACACAGGACTCCCATGACCAACATAAAACACTAGCAGGGTTTGGTGGGCATGGATCTTGAGTTTGGGAGTTGTAGTTCACCTACATCAGTGAACTCAAACAATGATGGATCAGGACCAAATTTGGCACAAATACTCAATATGCCCAAATGTGAACACTAATGGAGTTTGGGGGAAATAGACCTTGGCGTTTGGGAGTTGTAGTTACTGGGATTTATAGTTCACCTACAATCAAAGAGCATTCTGAACCCCACCAACAATAGAATTGGACCTAACTTTCCACACGTAACCCAGATGACAAGAGAAAATACTGTGTTTTCTGATGGTCTTTGGCGACCCCTTGGACACCCTCTCGTGACCCCCCCCCCAGGGGTCCCGACCCCCAGGTTGAGAAACACTGCTGTATACGAACCCACACGATCTCTTCGATCATCTGGAGAGGCTCTGCTTGTGATCCCACCTGCATCGCAGGCGTGATTGGTGGGGACGAGAGAGAGGGCCTTTTCGGTGGTGGCCCCTCAACTCTGGAACTCACTTCCTAAGGACATCAGGCAGGCCCCAACTCTGGCAGTCTTTAGGAGGAGCCTGAAAACGTGGTTGTTCCAGTGTGCCTTCCCAGAACAATGATTCCATAGCACTTTATCCTCCAAAGCACTTTACATTTTTTAGGTCTGCTTGTATGTTTTCCAAAAATGCCCCATCACTTTTTCGCCCATGTTCCAGCATTATTTTCAATTTTAATTTTACATTTGGCCTTCCCACAGTTTTAATTGTGTGGTTTTATTGTTAATGTTGGTCTTATTGTTAATGTTGCATTATTTTATTGCCTATGTTTATTTTAATTGTTTGTATTTTTGTTATTATTGCTTGTATTGTTGTATTTGGGCTCAGTGTCATGTAAGCCGCACCGAGTCTCTTGGGGAGATGGTAGCGGGGTACAAATAAAGTGTTGTTGTTATTATTATTATTATTATTATTATTATTATTCAGTTCTTGTGGGTTTTTTCAGGCTATATGGCCATGTTCTAGAGGCATTTCTCCTGACGTTTCGCCTGCATCTATGGCAAGCATCCTCAGAGGTAGTGAGGTCTGCTGGAACTGGGAAAAAAGGGGTTTATATATCAATGTATTGTCGAAGGCTTTCATGGCTGGAATCACTAGGTTCTTGTGGGTTTTTTCGGGCTATAGGGCCATGTTCTAGAGGCATTTCTCCTGATGTTTCGCCTGCATCTATGGCAAGCATCCTCAGAGGTTGTGAGGTCTGTTGGAAGTAGGAAAAATGGGTTTATATATCTGTGGAATGGCTGGGGTGGGGCAAGGAGCTCTTCCCTGCTGCAGTTAGGTGTGAATGTTTAGCTGATCACCTTCATTAGCATTTGAAGGCCTGCCTGAGCCTGGGAAAATCTGTTGCTGGGAGGTGTTAATCTGTGCCTGGTTTTTTCCTCTCTGTTGTTTAGCTGTTATAATTTTAGAGTTTTTTAATACTGGTAGCCAGATTTTGTTCATTTTCATGGTCTCTTCCTTTCTGTTGAAAATGTCCACATGCTTGTGGATTTCAATGGCTTCTCTGTGTAGTCTGACATGGTGGTTGTTGGTGTGGTTCAGCATTTCTGTGTTCTCAAATAATATGCTGTGTCCAGGCTGGTTCATCAGGTGCTCTGCTATGGTTGCAATTTTAGAATTTTTTGATTTATTTTAATAAATTTTTATTAAAATTTTATTTTAATATTTTTTAATTTATTTTAATAAATGTTTTAATTTATTTTAATAATTTTTTAAAATTTATTTTATTTGCGAACACAGAAATGCTGGGCCACTCTCACAACCACCATGTCAGACTACACAGAGAAGCCATTGAAATCCACAAAGATGTGGACAATTTCAACAGAAAGGAAGAAACCACGAAAATGAACAAAATCTGGCTACCAGTATTAAAAAATTCTAAAATTGCAACAGCAAAAACAGCAGAGAGAAAAACAGGCAGGGACATCTAATCACCTTTCAAGAAGAGTTTGCTCCAGGCACAGTCAGCCCATTGTATGCTAATCAAGGTGGTCAGTGGAAAGATTCACACCTAGCCCAACTTACAAAAGCCCTTTGTCTCACCCTGGTCATTCCACAGATATATAAACCCCTTTTTTCCCAGTCCCAGCAGACCTCACCTCTGAGGATGCTTGCCATAGATGCAGGCGAAACGTCAGGAGAAATGCCTCTAGAACATGACCAAAAAACCCACAAGAACTGAGTGATTCCAGCCATGAAAGCCTTCGACAATACATTATTATTATTATTATTATTATTATTATTATTATTATCTGTATTCTAAAAACCATACAGTTATACCCCACCGGGTGTGGGCCAAACTTACTAGTTGACCTACTTTACCAGCTGCACATAATAATTAACCTCATAAGATTTTATTTAACACACATACATACTTGATCCGGTTACGACTTACTGTAATAGAGATGTCCTTCCAGGAGCCATCATGAAGATCAGAGAGGGGAGAGATGCACTGTTTTAAAACTCTGATCCCAAATTGGAAGCAGCCTCCAGATAGAACACTTTCTGGATGCTCTGCTTAAGGCTTTTGCGCACAGAGCGCTTCACATCTCGAAGATGCAAGTCTGGTTTAATTGGCATTTTTTGAAAGGCTCAAACTAGGCACCAGTGTGTGTTTGAAACTCTCGAGCTTAATTGTGTGCAGAGAGAAATGCTAGTGAATTTCTCAAGGGAGAGAAGAGATCTCAAACTTTTTGCGGAGATAGGATTCATCATCTGAGGTTGCCAATGTAACAACTGGAGAGGTGTCTTATACCCTTAAAGGAGGGAATTTCAGCAGGTAGGAACTAGGCCTCCATCTACAGTACTAACTCAGAGAGCTTCATCTATGCTGATGATCGTGCCATTACTGCTCAAGCAGGGAGCTTTGAGACTGTAGAACAGAAGCTCTCCGAAGCTCTAGGTACTCTTACTGCCTACTACAGGGAAAACCAGCTGATCCCCAACCCATCTAAAACACAGACATGTGCCTTTCATCTCAAGAACAGAGAAGCATCCCGAGCTCCTGGGAAGGAATCCCACTGGAGCATTGCAGCGCACCCAAATACCTGGGAGTCACTCTGGACCGTGCTCTTACCTACAAGAAGCACTGCCTAAACATCAAGCAAAAAGTGGGCGCTAGAAACAATATCATACGAAAGCTGACTGGCACAACCTGGGGATCACAACCAGACACAGTGAAGACATCTGCCCTTGCGCTGTGCTACTCTGCTGCTGAGTATGCATGCCCAGTGTGGAACACATCTTACCATACAAAAACAGTGGATGTGGCTCTTAATGAGACATGCCGCATTATCACGGGGTGTCTGCGCCCTACATCACTGGAGAAATTACACTGCTTAGCCGGTATTGCACCACCTGGCATCCGCCGGGAAGTAGCAGCCAATAGTGAAAGGACCAAGGCAGAGACATCTCCAGCTCATCCCCTGTTTGGGTATCAGCCAGCACGCCAACGACTTAAATCTAGACATAGTTTTCTAAGATCTACAGAGACACTCGCTGGAACACCCCAGCAAGCGAGAGTCCAAAAATGGCAGGCTCAAACCCAGCACCTCAACCAATGGCTGATACCAAATGAGAGACTCCCCCCTGGGCACACAGAAGACTGGGCGACTTGGAAGGCATTGAACAGACTGCGCTCTGGCACCACAAGATGCAGAGCCAACCTTCAGAAATGGGGCTACAAAGTAGAATCCTCGACATGCGAGTGCGGAGAAGAGCAAACCACTGACCACCTGCTGCAATGCAACCTGAGCCCTGCCACATGCACAATGGAGGACCTTCTTGCAGCAACACCGGAAGCACTCCAAGTGGCCAGATACTGGTCAAAGGACATTTAACCAACTACCAAACTCACAAGTTGTGTATTTTTCTGTTTGTTTGCTTTGTTCTGTTAGACTGGTTGTTCTGACACGACAAATAAACTAACTCAGTTTGGAACTGCATTATATGATATTGTTGTCAAGCAATTTTGAATGGCTGTGGATAGAGAGAGCCAAGTCATTGTGGGTTGCCTGGTAAGAAAAGAAGCCAGTATTCCAGAATAAATCTCACCAAGTAGAAGAGAAAACCTCCAAGGTTTTATTTCATTCTAGCTGGAAAGGATGATGATTGCAGTAGTCTGCCAACAAATTGACATGCCTGCTAGGCAGGTAAATACAAAATATATAGCCTTCTGACTCAAAAATTTCTATGCCCATGCCCACCCCCCTGAGCTGGCTTTGTTATTATTGGCTGTGACGTCAGCAAGCGAGGAGGAGATCCAATGAGGGCTCTGGCCCTGCTTTTGGTCACCCAGCCAATGAGGTGGAAGGGAGGCGGGCAACAGGGAAACAAGAAACGTCTAGTTGACTGGATTAAGATGACCGGTATTTGTGAAATGGCTGGGTGATAGCTTTAGGCTCTCAAGCCTGGCCTAGGTTATTGTTTGATTCCTTGAATTAACATTCTTATCTAGCCCCAAGAGGCTAGGTCCTTTGTCACACTGTTCTGCAATATAGAGTACATTGATGAAGTAGATGCTCTTTTCGGGAGAACAGGACCTGCCACAGCAGGGAGGCGGATGACAATTCCCCGGTTCCTCGCAGATGGAGAGATGTTTTTCGTGTTGGGTGATCCAAAGTGTCCATAGACCCCATCATTCCAGATGGCCTGGCTATTAGCCCTCTGAGATCCGGTCAGACAGAGCCATTTACTTACTGCCCATGCAAATAGGCCTGGTGAAATCCTGTGTTATGGGATTATTAGAAGAAGTTTGGAAACTCCAAGAGCCACAAGTTGCTGATTTTATGAAAAAAGTGGCATTTCCTTCATATTTTCTTATATAGACATAGATACATATAGGCAATAGATACATATAGGCAATCTTCATTGGGGATTTCTGATGCTGAACAGAATTCTGGGAAATGTAATTGAGGTCAAGGATTTTGAATTCTCTGTCATTTTGAATTCTCCTATTGTGTCCAATTCTGGACACCACAATTCAAGAGAGATATTGACAAGCTGGAATGTGTCCAGAGGAGAGTGACTAAAATGATCAAGGGTCTGGAGAACAAGCCCTATGAGGAGTGGCTTAAGGAGCTGGGCATGTTTAGCCCGAAAAAGAGAAGGCTGAGGGGAGATACGATAGCCATGTATAAATATGTGAGAGGAAGCCACAGGGAGGAGGGAGCAAGCTTGTTTTCTGCTTCCTTGGAGACTAGGACGCGGAACAATAGCTTCAAACTACAAGAGAGGAGATTCCATCTGAACATAAGGAAGAACTTCCTGACTGTGAGAGCCGTTCAGCAGTGGAACTCTCTGCCCCGGAGTGTGGTGGAGGCTCCTTCTTTGGAAGCTTTGAAACAGAGGCTGGATGGCCATCTGTCAGGGGTGATTTGAATGCAATATTCCTGCTTCTTGGCAGGGGGTTGGACTGGATGGCCCATGAGGTCTCTTCCAACTCTTTGAGTCTATGATTCTTTCCTTCCCAAACTACATTTCCCAGAATTCTGTGCTCTCTCAGTCTCTTTCCCAGCTCACTCAGCTCGTCCCGCCTAACTGCTTTCATTGTGCCATTCAGGAATACACAACTTTGTCACTGTTTTGTGCCAACAAGACATTTCCAGCCTATGGGGATGATGGCTGATGTAGTCCAACAAACCGAGAAGGCATTGGGTTGCGAAGGATGAAATGAAGCGCAACTCATTTGTCCTCATGAGCTCCTCTAAAGGGGCTTAATTGAGCAGCAGCTATTACATGCAGCCTCCAGCATAAATATTTCAACTTGTGGGATTTTTATTTTTTTATGTATATAAATACGAGCAGAAAATAACTATTCCGGGCAGAACTAATCAGAGCAGATCTCATTAAATCTCCCTCGGACAGGCTGACAAATCTGTTAATAAGGCCTGGGGCTGAAACATTTTCGATGATCGTTATCGTAATGACCTCCTTGTTGCAAACCAAGTCTAACCATAGAGGACAGCCACTAATGGGGATTCAGAGGGATTATTAGAAAAACACATGTATTGGAATACAGTATTCCGCCTGTATCAGTGGTGCAGCCATTTGGGCAACTGCAAGGAGTTGCCCAAAGAAGGAGATCATGTCTTTGAAGCTGGAAACTTTCTCAACTTTCAAAATGATGTCATTTCTCTCTCTCTTCCCCACTTTTCCTCTTTGTCAGTATTGTGGCTGAGATGTTCCCTGATGATGAGGATGATGGGATTCAGATTCCTGGCTCTTTTTCTGTGCCTCAGATCTCTGGGCCTGCGGCTCCCACAGACAGTGCAGAGTCAGACAGTGCAGAGTCAACATCAACACAGCGGTTCTCAGGAGAAAAGAATTTTAATGAAGGAGATAGCGAACAGGTGGGGAGGCAGTTGCCTCCGTCCCACGCTGATACTGAAAGTACTCAAAACCTTGATAGTGACCTGACCCGGCAAGCTCGTCTTGATTTGCGGGTCAGGCAGAATTCTCACCTGGCCGGCAGATGAGAAGTCAGCTCGGTGAAAGGTCATCGCAATGATTTCATATAATGTTTTCATGTTAGAAAGGTATTTAGGCTTCTTGCAAACCAAGGGAAAGTGTCAGTTCAACGTAGCTTACTAGCCTGGAAGCTTCATGGAATAACCTTAGCCTGGAAAGCAGTACGCTTGGGATTTCTTGCATTGTGATTCATGGGGCAATTGTTTCATTGCTTGTACCTAGGACTCTGGTTTGAACTTTGCCAATAGGATTATGTCTCTTGCTTTTACCTGAAGATCTTTGGAACTATATTCTACATTTAACCTTAATCTTTGGAACTTTGCAATGCTTATCCTTTATTTTGACTTGGATTTTTTCCTCAATAAACTATAAAACTACAGCTCTTGTATGGTGGTGTTTGGAAGCAAGGTGAAGCTTACTCTGAGTTGCAACAGTCACATGGTCATGACTCACCTTTTCCTGTCTCTCCAGTTCCACATCACCACTTCAGTGAAGGTGTGACCACATGTCTATTAGAACTGTATTTTCTAAACAGTCATGCACATGGGGTTACAAATGCATTTCTAATCAACATTGCATTATCTGTCTAACAGTACAGTTGGGACCAGAGTGAAGAGAGGGGCCAGGAAGACCCTTCCATCTTGTCTCCTGAGCTGTGTTAATCTATATAAATGAAAATGTAATGTTCGTTTGTGGTATTCACTGAACGCAAAAACCACTGGGGGAATTGACACCAAATTTGGACACAAGACACCTAACAACCCAATGTATGTCCTTCATGCAAAATAATAATAATAATTAACCGGAAAGAACTTACCTCCCACAAAGCTAAATGCCTATACAGAGCCAATGTAAAAAGAACACCCTCCCCCGCCCCTCGCTCCTGCACAAGAGAGGAGGGGAAAAATACCAACCGCTGAGAGAGGGGGGGGCACGAGAGGGGGTGGCTGGTATATCCCTCTGGCTACCCCTGCCTCTCTACCCAAAGGATTCAGAGAGAGAGAGAGAGGGAAGGAGGGACAGAGAGAGAGAGAGAGAGAGAGAGAGATCTCCTTTCCTTTCCTTCTTGCCTGTCGCTGGGCTGCTGGGAATTCACATGGGAGGGATTTCCCAGAATTCCTTCCCATACTGAGTTATGAGAAGGAATTCTGGGAAATGCAGTATTCAAAGAAAGGACAACAACCCACGCTCTGTGAGTTCAGAAAGGCTATCCAGGAAGGCACAATGCCACAATCAAAACACTCCCAAAAGATGGCCATCCATTTTTACTTTATAACAAGCCTGGGCTATATCTACAATAATAATATCTATATATCTATCATAATAATATCTATCAATCTATAATAATATATATGTCTATGATATCTATATGTCTTTAACAATAATATCTACATTTCTATCATAATATTTATATGTCTGTAATAATGTCTATATGCCCATAATAATATCCATATGTCTATAATTATAATATCTGTCTGTCAAAAATATCTGTACATTTATAACAATAAAACCTCTATGCCTATAATATCTATGTCTATAATAATAATAATAATATCTATGTACAGTATAATAATACGTATACATCTATAATAATAATAGCTACAGGGGCGGCTCGTCCATTACGCGAAGTAAGCGGTCGCAGAACACTTTCTTTTTGCCAGGGGCGCAGAGGTGCCTCTGTAAATGCCCCTCGACCGCTACTTGAGGAGCGCCCCCTCGGCTCACAACAGCCCTAGCAGTCCGGGGGGAGACTCGGCTTCCTTGCCTCACTGCCGGGCGATCCTCTTCCCGAAGGGGCCGGGCTCTTAAGCCTCGCCTAGCCCCTCTCGTTCCTGCTCCACCCGGCCACCGAGTGCGCGAGCAGAGCCGGCGCTCAATCATTCTCTGCGTTCGATCCCTTCCCCATGACCGGCTCCCTTTCCTGATCCCCCGGCACTCCACCTGCCTCCTCTCCTCAATCCGCGGGTGGGCCAAGGGGCGGAGCCGCCACGTCTGGCCCCCTTCTGAAGACCCCAGCATGCGCACCAAAAGTCGCCTCTTCTCCTGACTTTCTCTTCAGCCATTGGGGACGAGAGAGAGAGAGAGAGAGCCCCTCCGGCTGGAGGTATCTCCCACCTCCGCTCCCTCCTTTGTTTTTGTGCCTACCTTCAGGAAAAGTGGGCATCTCCACCTCTCTCTCTCTCTCTCTCTCTCTCGGTCCCAATGGCTGAGAAGAAAGTCAGGAGAAGAGGTGACTTTTGGTGCACACGCCGGAGTCTTCAGGCACGCCTCCGGACCCAAAGTGGGCCAGGCAAGGGAGCAAGTGCGGCAAGTGTAGTTACGGGGATGTATAGTTCACCTACAATCAAAGAGCATTCTGAACTCCACCAATGATGGAACTGAACCAAATATGGCACACAGAACTCCCACGACGAACAGAAAATATATATCAATGATTGGTTGGGGGGGGGGGGCGCCAAAATACTGTTTGCTTACCGTTGAAAATGACCTAGGGCCGCCTCTGAATAGCTATATAATATCTATAAAAATAACAATAAAAATAATAACATCTCTATGTGTATAATAATATCTGTAGGTCTGTAATAATAACATTACTTTTGCTTTTAAAAACTTTTTATCTTTTACTTTTTAATAAACTATAAAGACTTCTGGATGTATGCAGTTTGGTGTTTTCAGCAAGGTGAACCTATTCTGAGGTGCGGCAAAAACAACCCAAGCTCTCATCCCTTGTCTCTTCTATTTGTATTGTCGGAAAATAGCCGGGGGGAATATAGAGGGAAGGAGCATTCATCATCCAGGGACTTGGTGATGAGAAGCCGGATTTAGATCATCTTGAGAACTCAAAAGGGGAAAATTGGCAATTTTTCTTCCCGGTAACAACTTGGGCGTCTATATGAGACTCACTGGATTTGAGGGGTAATATTGTTTTAAGTGCATTACGAACACAACAGAAATGAAAGAAAAATAAAATAAAAAACATATTGCTTTGTTTGCTCAGTTCCCTGAATGATCAGAAAAGTTTCCCGAATTTGGGAGAACCCTCTTCAGTATCCACGTACATGTCCCCTCGTTTTGTATCGGTTTTGTACACAATCTTCCAAGAATGTGTACCTTTTGTGCTTAGAGGTTTCCTTCTAATACTGGGATGTCAAACTCATTTTCATTGAAGGCCTCATCAGAGTTATGATTGCCTTCAAAGAGTCATTGAATCCATGGACAGGGAATACAGAACTATAATTTCTTTTACATAGTGATTGATTCAGAAGCATACGAGAAGCTCGGCCTGTCATTGAACATCGAGAAAACCAAAGTGCTGTTCCAGCAGACACCAGACAATCCCTCCCCAATGCCAGCGATACAGCTTAATGGTGTAACATTAGAAAATGTTGACCATTTCCGCTCCCTTGGCAGCCACCTCTCCACCAAAGTCTGGGCACCACAATTCAAGAGAGATATTGACAAGCTGGAATGTGTCCAGAGGAGGGCGACTAAAATGATCAAGGGTCTGGAGAACAAGCCCTATGAGGAGCGGCTTAGGGAACTGGGCATGTTTAGCCTGAAGAAGAGAAGGCTGAGAGGAGATATGATAGCCATGTATAAATATGTGAGAGGAAGCCACAGGGAGGAGGGAGCAAGCTTGTTTTCTGCTTCCTTGGAGACTAGGACGCAGAACAATGGCTTCAAACTACAAGAGAGGAGATTCCATCTGAACATTAGGAAGAACTTCCTGACTGTGAGAGCCGTTCAGCAGTGGAACTCTCTGCCCCGGAGTGTGGTGGAGGCTCCTTCTTTGGAAGCTTTTAAGCAGAGGCTGGATGGCCATCTGTCAGGGGTGATTTGAATGCAATATTCCTGCTTCTTGGCAGGGGGTTGGACTGGATGGCCCATGAGGTCTCTTCCAACTCTTTGATTCTATGATTCTAAAGTCAACATTGACACCGAAATACAACACCGCCTGAGCTCTGCGAGTGCAGCATTCTCCCGAATGAAGCAGAGAGTGTTTGAGGACCGGGACATCTGTAGGGATACCAAGGTGCTTGCTTATAAAGCTATTGTCCTCCCAACCCTGCTATATGCCTGCGAAATGTGGACTGTCTACAGACGTCACATGCAACTCTTGGAACGATTCCATCAGCACTGCCTCTGGAAAATCCTGCAAATTTCTTGGGAAGATAGGCAGACAAACGTCAGCATGCTGGAAGAAGCAAAAACCATCAACACTGAAATGATGGTCCTCTGCCATCAACTCTGCTGGACTGGCCACGTTGTCTGGATGCCCAACCACCGTCTCCCAAAGCAGTTGCTCTGCTCCAAACTCAAGAATGGAAAACGGAATGTTGGTGGACAGGAAAAGAGATTGAAAGATGGGCTCAAAGCCAACATTAAAAACTCTGGCATAGACACTGAGAACTGGGAAGCCCTGGCCCTTGAAAGCTCCAGTTGGAGGTCAGCTGTGACCAGCAGTGTTGCAGAATTCGAGGAGGCACGAGTGGAGGGTGAAAGAGAGAAACGTGCCAAGAGGAAGGTACGTCAAGCCAACCCCGACCAAGACCACCTCCCACCTGGAAACCAATGCCCTCACTGTGGGAGAAGATGCAGGTCAGGAATAGGGCTCCACAGCCACCTACGAACCCACCCCCAGGACACCGAACTTGGAGGACCATCATCCTCGGACTACGAGGGATCGCCTAAATAAAGTAAGATTGATTCCCTTTAGTTCTTGACCTTGATTTATGGGAGTTGTAATTCACCTACATCCAGAGGACATTGTGAATCCAACCAACAGTGGATCTGGACCACACTTACCACAGATGATGGGATTGGCAGTACCTTCATCCGCTTCCATAGACCACTGCGACGCTCACGAATGAGAGGCCAGGACCAAACTTGGGACACAAGACTCCCATGGCCAACAGAACATACTGGAGGAGTTTGGGGAACTGACCCACCCGTATGGGAGTTGTATTTCAATCTGTACCCACAGCATTCTGAACCCCACCAATGATGGACCTGGACTAAACACAGAACCCTGGTGACCAACAGAACATATTTTAAGAATTTGGGGGAGGACTAACCCACCCACATGGGAGTTGTAGTTCACCCTGCACCCAGAGAGCATTCCGAAGCTCCCAATAGCAGATCTGGAACACATGTGGCACACAGAACCCTAATGACCAAAGAACATACTGGAGGGGTTGGGAAGCACTAGGATGTCTCCCAATTAGCTCAGAGTTTTTAGCAGCTGTCCTAGCTGAATGGGCAATGATCACCAAGTCCTTAGTAGCAGACACAAAGCAGATTCAATTGGAGTGAAAACATCGGCATCAGAGTCGTTACCAGTGAAAGCTGACTGCTCCTGCTTCTGATTTATAACCCTGAATTCCCCACGCAGGAAGCGCTAGGACATCTCCCAATTAGCTCAGAGTTTTTAGCAGCTATTCTAGCTGAATGGACAATGATCACTAAGTCCTTAGCAGCAGACACAAAGCAGGTTCAATTGGAGTGAAAACATCGGCATCAGAGTCGTTACCAGTGAAAGCTGACTGCTCCTGCTTCTGATTTATAGCCCTGAATTCCCCACGCAGGAGGCGCTAGGACATCTCCCAATTAGCTCAGAGTTTTTAGCAGCTATTCTAGCTGAACGGACAATGATCACTAAGTCCTTAGCAGCAGACACAAAGCAGGTTCAATTGGAGTGAAACATCAGCATCAGAGTCATTACCAGTGAAAGTTGACTGCCCTGAATTCCCCACGCAGGAGGCGCTAGGGCGTCTCCCAATTAGCTCAGCGTTTTTAGCAGCTATTATAGCTGAACGCTGCCTGTGCTCTGTCTCCTTTTGTCTCTCTAGAAATGTGGGCACTTGCACAACCTCATCATCTGATTCTTCGTCTCCCTCCAATTCCTGAGCACTTCCCTGCTCCCCTTCCTCTTCCAAAGATGAGGAATCCCTAACATCAATAACGGATCTGGATCAAACTTGGCACACAGACCCGACATGCCAAACTGTGAATACAGGTGGAGTTTGGGGGTGATGGCCCCGGGAATCTGGGAGTTTTAGTTTACCTGCTTTCAGAGAAAATGTGACCCCCCCCCCCCCCACCAACAATGGATCGGGGCCAAACTTGGCACAGAGAAACCCCATATCCAACTGAACATACTGCAGGGGTTTGTGGGAATTGTGGGAGTGATAGTTCACCTGCATCCAAAGAGCACTGAACCCAGCCAATGTCGGATCTGGACCAAACTTGGCACACAGATGCAACATGGCCAACTGTAAATACTGGCATGGTTTGAGGAGGTTTGACTCACCATTCTGGAAATTGTAGTTCACCCACATTGTTATATGTTTTGTAATGGGAGCATTGATAAAAAACGAAATCAAAGACTTTTTTCTAATAAATAGTGTTACTAATTAACTAAATGATATTACCAAACAACCCAAAACAAAAATGCCCTTCTCAAATAACCCGGGCACCGCTGGGTACTCAAGCTAGTTAGAATATATAAAACTGGATCTGATTAAGACCATCTCCAGAGCAATCAACTGCAATACCTGTGCTAAGTCATATCAAAAAACCCAAGTTTTGTGAAGTTTTCTTTTTTTTTTTTTAAGAAAAAAATCACCAGCAGAATCAGAAAGTGCAAAATACAGTGTTGTTCCACAGACCAATTTCTCCTTCCCTAATCTCACTTGAGCACTCTCAACAGACAGCCAGTGCTACTTTGGTACAAGATACTGTCTTTGCAAATGCCTTTCTCTGCAGAAAGCATCTAAATGATGGCGGCGGCGGCGATTTGCGTCTCACTCCTATCCAGGGGAAAAAAAGGATTGCTTGTTTGTCCTTATGGTTCCTTTAAAGTCAAAACCCTTTATAATATTTCCAGACTATTTATGTCATTAAATATAACTCAAAGTGAAGGTGCAAGAGATGCAATGCAAGAGATACCTTTTTCCGTGTCAGAAGCGACTTGAGAAACTGCACGTTGCTTCTGGTATGAGATAATTGGTCATCTGCAAGGACGTTAGGGAGCCCTTGGTGGCACAGTGGGTTAAACCGCTGAACTGCTGAGCTTGTTGACTGAAAGGTCACAGGTTCGAATCCGGGGAGTGGTGTGAGCTTCCACTGTCAGCCCCAGCTTCTGCCAACCTAGCAGTTCGAAAACATGCAAATGTGAGTAGATCAATAGGTACTGCTCCAGTGGGAAGGTAACGGAGCTCCATGCAGTCATGCTGGCCACTGACCTCGGAGGCGTCTATGGACAACGCTGGCTCTTCGACTTAGAAATGGAGATGAGAACCAACCCCCAGAGTCAGACATGACTGGACTTAATGTCAGGGGAAAACCTTTACCTTACCTTATGGACTTCCTAGAACACTTGCAACACCTTCTTCTCCTTTTCTCTCTCTTTCCCTTCTTTTCCTGCATTCTTCCTTTTTTTTTCTTCCTTATTTCTGATTTAAATAAAAAGTCGGAAGATGCTCTTGTTTCCGCCTGGGATTTGCAGGCTGCCCAGGGTTCCCATGGCAACCAGACCTTCATTAATCCCTTCTGTCACAGACGCAGAGCCATTTGCATGTCGGGGACTTTGATTATTCAAATTGCCCTGCGCTTGTCTTCAAATAAATTATAATGAGCGATTGCTCTGTCCTGTTATCGTTGCTTCGTTTTAGTCATTAAAAATATATATTTAAAATAGCTTGGGATCCAAACTGGGGTTTCTCTTTTCCACCCTTAAGTCTTGTCCTTGCCCTCATTTAAAGTTACGAGAGTTGAATGAAAAGTAATGCCTCCACCTTCGTTACTTGGATTTGGATGGGAATATTTTAATAAATCAAACACAGAAATAATCTTTAGAATGCGCTCTTTAACTACCACTATTCACTTTTCCACATAATCACCAGACAATTGGATACATTTCTGCCAACGATGAACAAGTTTTCTGAAGCCATCATGGAAGAAGTTGACACTCTGTTTCCGCAACCAGCGTCTCACAGTTCTCTCATCCTGGGTACCCATCGTGCACAGATCTTCCGATAGCCAAGCAAAGCAATAATGTGACCCACACATACTCACCAGACAGTTGAATACATTTCTGCCAACGATGAACAAGTTTTCTGAAGCCATCACAGAAGAAGTCGACACTCTGTTTCCGCAACCAGCGTCTCACAGTTCACTCATCCTGGGTACCCATCGTGCACAGATCTTCTGATAGCCAAGCAAAGCAATAATGTGACCCACACATACTCACCAGATAATTGGATACATTTCTGCTAACGATGAACAAGTTTTCTGAAGCTGTCACAGAAGAAGTCGACACTGTTTTCGCAATGAGCATCTCACAGTTCTCTCATCCTGGGTAGCCATCGTGCACAGATCTTCTGATAGCCAAGCAAAGCAATAATGTGACCCACACACTCACCAGACAATTGGATACATTTCTGCCAACGATGAACAAGTTTTCTGAAGCCGTCACCGAAGAAGTTGACACTCAGTTTCCGCAACCAGCGTCTCACAGTTCTCTCATCCTGGGTACCCATCATGCACAGATCTTCCAATAGCCAAGCAAAGAAATAATATGATCCAGACATTCTTGTGAAATGCTGATTATGCTTGAAATTTCTCTCTGAGTGATACGACAATCGTCCTGAATCAATCTGTCAGTGTTTTGCTCGTGAAACTCAGTGGTTGCTGTCACAGGACGTCCAACTCTGAAACTCAGTGGTTGCTGTCACAGGACGTCCAACTCTTTGTTTGTCACGCAAGTCAGATGTTCCCACCTCAACATCTTTAAACTTTCTCACCCAACGACACACAGTACTCACATCAACACAATTACCACAAAAAGCTTGCATTCTCTGATTGATCTCCTTTGGGGTGACACCTTCTGCTGTCAAGAATTCAATGACTGCACGTTGCTTAAGTCACATTGACCGACCGTCTGCGCAAGGTTCCATACTTTACACTTTAACAACACAACTATTCAATGCTAAGGATTCCTGCCAAAATGGAACTGTAGAGGAGAGTCTACTTTTTTTTTGTTGAGTCAGGAGCAACCTGAGAAACTGCAAGCCACTTCTGGTCTGAGAGAATTTGCTGTCTGCAAGGACATTGCCCAGGGGACACTCGGATAATTTGATGATTTATCATCCTTCTGGGAGGCTTTTCTCATGTCCCCGCATGAGCAGCTGGAGCTGATAGAGGGAGCTCATCCTTCTCTCCCCGGATTCGAACCTGCGACCTGTTGGTCTTCAGTCCTGCCGGCACAGGGGTTTAACCCACTGTGCCACAGGGGACTCCAGGAGAGTCTACTGAACAAGCCAGTACCTGCCACATACCAGTACTCCCATCTTTTGAGGAGTTACGAAGGTGGAGGCATTACTTTTCATTCAACCCTCATAAATAAAAAAGTTCTTCCTAACATCTCATTGGAGCAATCAAAATAATTGAGTTGCTGTGAGTTTTCCGGGCTGCATAGCCATGTTCCAGAAGCATTCTCTCCTGACGTTTCACCCACATCTACGGCAGACATCTCACAACTTCTGAGGATGCCTGCCCTAGATGTGGGTGAAACATCAGGAGAGAATGCTTCTGGAACATGGCTATGCAGCCTGGAAAACTCACAGCAACTCAATGTTCCAGAAGCATTCTCTCCTGATGTTTCACCCACATCTAGGGCAGGCATCCTCAGAAGTTGTGAGATGCCTGCCGTAGATGTGGGTGAAACGTCAGGAGAGAATGCTTCTGGAACATGGCCATACAGCCCGGAAAACTCACAACAACCTAGTGACCGGCTGTGAAAGGCTTCGACAATACATCAAAATAATTGACTTTGGTACCCAAGCTTTAGAAGCTGGGTTGGAAAAGTCAATATCCAGCTACATTAAATAGTGGTGGGGAAATATACCTCATATATTGATTGATTGATTGATTGATTGATTGGTTTTTAAACTCCTCAACATTGTGGATTAAAGCTGTTTATGGAAGTGGGAGCCTGTCTGTGGAAGTGGGCACCCCAGCCAAATACTCATATACATATTTTCACATTTATTATGGAGATAGATAGATAGATCAATCACAACTCATACTTTTAGTTGGATATTTAATTGAGCAGTGCTTAAGTTGATTGATTGATTGATTGACTGGTTAGTTAGCTAATCCTGCCTAGATGTAAATAATAGTTGAGAAAAAGATCTATTTTTGTTTCGAGCTGATGAATGGCTTTTCTAGGAGCATCTGCCACATTTTTGTAAAGTGACTATATTTAAAAATGAGAACTGCATTGAGTGGGGCATCTTTTCAGTTGATTAAAAAGTTTTTAACCCAATGAATCAAGTAACTAAACAAGCCAGCACATATCTATTTAAATATAATCCCATCTGGACTCAATTTAAATTGTTCCTGTTTACTTACTTACTTACTTTACGTAGGTGATCCCTCATAGTCCGAGGATGATGGTCCTCCAAGTTCAGTGTCCTGGGGGTGGTTCGTAGGTGACTGTGGAGCCCTATTTTTGATCTGCATCTTCTCCCACAGTGAGGGCATTGGTTTCCAGGTGGGAGGCGGTCTCGGTCGGGGTTGGCTTGACACGCCTTCCTCTTGGCACGTTTCTCTCTTTCACCCTCCATTATTGCCTCTTCAAATTCTGCAGCACTGCTGGTCACAGCTGACCTCCAACTGGAGCGCTCAAGGGCCAGGGCTTCCCAGTTCTCAGTGTCTATGCCAGAGTTTTTAAGGTTGGCTTTGAGCCCATCTTTCAATCTCTTTTCCTGTCCTCCAACATTCAATTTTCCGTTCTTGAGTTCGGAGTAGAACAACTGCTTTGGGACACGGTGGTCGGGCATCCGGACAATGTGGCCGGCCCAGCGGAGTTGATGGCGAAGGACCATCGCTTCAATGCTGGTGGTCTTTGCTTCTTCCGGCACACTGACATTTGTCCGCCTGCCTTCCCAAGAGATTTGCAGGATTTTCCGGAGGCAGCGCTGATGGAATCGTAGACAAGCACCTTGGTATCCCAATGGATGTCCTGGTCCTCAAACACTCTCTACTTAATTCAGAAAAATCCTGCACTCGCAGAGCTCAGGCGGTGTTGTATTTCGGTGTCGATGTTGACTTTGTTGGAGAGGTGGCTACCAAGGTGAGATTCCATCTGAACATGAGGAAGAACTTCCTGACTGTGAGAGCCGTTCAGCAGTGGAACTCCCTGCCCCAGAGTGTGGTGGAGGCTCCTTCTTTGGAAGCTTTTAAACAGAGGCTGGATGGCCATCTGTCAGGGGTGATTTGAATGCAATATTCCTGCTTCTTGGCAGGGGGTTGGACTGGATGGCCCATGAGGTCTCTTCCAAATCTTTGATTCTATGATTCTATGAAGGTGACAGTCCATCAAGGAGGGGTTGTTTCTGTTTATTAATTATTATTATTATTATTATTATTATTATTATTATTTCAGGCTTTTATATCCCATCCTTTCTCAACTTCCGCAGAGGGACTCAGGATGGCTAACAAATCGGCACCTCATGGCACCCACATCAAAAACATAAATACACAATTTAACGACAATATAATAATAACAATATAAAACAGTAAACAGTATAAAAACAATCAGTCAATCAGTCAGTGGTCACCGGTTTAAATCATCATCCAAGGGCAGTCCATCAGTTCTATATAAGTCACACGTCAGCAAGTCAGCCTAATTTACAAAGGCCTGATCCCATAGCCAGGATTTTACTTGTTTCTGGAAGGTCAAGAAGGATGCAGCGGATCTAATTTCACTTGGGAGGGAGTTCCATAGCTGGGGCGCCACCACAGAAAAGGCCCTGTCCCTTGTCCCCACCAGATGCAATTGAGACAATGGGGGAACAATGAGCAGGGTCTCCCCAGATGATCTTAGGTCAGCCTTTTCAGCCTATGATTGTGTCTGATGTTCATGCTGAGGTTCATGATGGGAATGTGGATGATGTTAAATGATACACACCAAATTGACCAAGGCGTAACCCTTATTATCCAGTCTGGTGTCCTTGCCCTTAGCAAAACTATAAGTTACTATCTCTTATTGGGGGGGGGGGGGTCATGTTCGACTTCACCTGGACTATCCTATGTTTTGGGAACTTTGTTATTTTTGTTAATTTTACTGCTTTGCCTACATATATTCTCTAATAAACTGCTTGCTGATTTTACCAAGCTGGTATGGCGTTTAAGATCAGAAGTATTCCTTCTCTGGTGTACGACGGCTCCCACATATGCGTATTGTAAGACAATAACCAACAAAACTTTATAAATGTGAGTGTGAGGCGTTTTAATCCAGTTATTCAACCATACAGGTTCAAGTGAATGGAAAAGAATAATGTGCTTTAGGGTGTGAAAATCTGTGCAAGTTTTACTGACTTCAATCAGACACTCTTCTAAAGTCATGGGATTATGCTGTTAATCTCCCAGTTTAAGAAGGATAAAAAGGACTTTTCCAATAAAAGTTCTTTTAAAAGAAACTAGCAATAAGATAACCTTGGCAAGAGACTTAAAACCAAGGCAGGAAAAGGCAGAGTCAGGCAAGGCAATTGGAAGTGATTGATGACCTATAGATTCTTGAGTAATTAAACAACAATTATGGTAGGACTGGGACCAGTGTTTCTTGAATCCACAAACTGTAACTAATGACTGCTTGTCCCTCTAAATTTGTCAATCTTAGATGCTTAGGAATGGCACTCCTCTGAATCACCAAAACAGCTCATCCTTCCCATCTCATCCCCAAAAGCACAGCCTCCAGAGATTGGATGTACCCTCTGTCCACACTGGCCATATAAAATATGAGGGGTATTTTTTAAGTAAGCTCCGTTTTGTTGTAGACACTAGTAGTTCACGCGCATACCACAATGAGCGCATGCGTCGTGTACCGGCATGCCTCGGGAACAACTGTGCTCAGTTTCCGCTCTGTAGCTAACCTGTATGGTTCTGTTCTGTGCTTTAAAAATGTTTAAGGCTATCAACTCACCCTCCGCATGTGAGGTTCGCTCAGTGATACGTTTTTTGTCAGCAAGGAACCTGCCTGCTGCAGAAATTCATCGACAGATTTGTGAAGTGTACGGTGATACTGTTATGAGTGAAAGCAAAGTGCGTAACTGGGTACAACAATTCAAAGATGGCCGTGACAACGTCCATGATGAGGAGCGCTCTGGTCGCCCTTCTTTGATTACAGACGATTTGATTTGATCGCACACTCAAATCTTTGGTTTTTGTGGTCCTCTGTTAGGAGTTTCGGGACCCAACGGGAGCACAGTTTCCTAAACTTTAGGTGTTCAGAAACAATGTTGTAAAGCACTTATCTCGACACATCAGGAAATTCGTTTGAGGGACCTGTTATTGTGAAGCGCCTGTTCTCACGAATCCTCGCTTCAACTGAAGCCACCAAATCGTCTGTAATCAAAGAAGGGCGACCAGAGCGGTCCTCATCATGGACGTTATCACGGCCATCTTTGAATTGTCATACCCACTTACGCACTTTGCTTTCACTCATAACAGTATCACCATACACTTCACAAATCTGTCGATGAATTTCTGCAGTAGGCAGGTTCCTTGCTGACAAAAACCGTATCACTGAGCGAACCTCACATGCGGAGGGGGAGTTGATAGTCTTAAACATTTTTAAAGCACAGAACAGAAACGTACAGGTTAGCTACAGAGCGGAAACTGAACACAGTTGTTCCCGAGGCATGCCGGTACACGACGCATGTGCTCGTTGTGGTATGCGCGCGAACTACTAGTGTCTACAACAAAACGGACCTTACTTTAAAAATACCCCTCGTATATTCACTTTTAACTCAATGGGGTATAGCCAGTTCCAATGCAGAAGCTCTTTCTCCAGTCTCCCAGCATGAGAAGAACCACAGATTCCTCTAGATTGGAGTGGCTGTGGTAGCACAGTGGGTTAAACCGTTAATCGCAGAAAACTTGCTGATCAGAAGGTCAGAAGTTTGAAGTCATGGGTTGTGGTGAGCTCCAGCTGTTAGCGCTAGCTTCTGCAAACCTGGCAATTTGAAAATACACAATGTGAGTAGTGTTGTAGCCCAGAGCGGGAACACCTCTGTTCTTAAACACCACACCAGTATAGTAAAATCAGCAAGCAGTTTATTGAAGGACACATGTGAGCAAAGCAATAAAAATGATAAAAACAGTATAGTCCAAAACAGCATTTTCCAAATGGTACAAATCATCCATGAAAGATGCAACATCCAAAAGAACAAGACAGCATGGAGATCCAATACCCAGAACAGGAACCTGGCAAAACTTGAAACTAGAAATCCACTTGGAAACAAGATTGTCTTGAAAATCCAACACTGACGAGACTGAGTTAAAATCCTTTCATCGTTTCATATAAAGCTTTTCCTGTTCCATGAATCGAAAGGAAAGCATTCCGTTTGCCCTTACAACTACTGTGTAATCTTGTATAGCAGTGGTTCTCAACCTTCCTAATGCCGTGGCCCCTTAATACAGTCCCTCGTGTTGTGGTGACCCCCAACCATAATATTGTTTTCGTTGCTACTTCATAACAATCATTTTACTACTGTTATAAATCATAATGTAAATATCAGATATGCAAGATGTATTTTCATTAACTGGACCAAACTGGGCACAAATTCCCAATGCAACCACATGTAAATGCTAGTGGGGTTGGGGGAGGATTGATTTTGTAATTTGGGAGTTGTAGTTGCTGGGATTTATAGTTCACCTATAATCAAAGAGCATTCTGAACTCCACCAGTGATGGATTTGAACCTAATTTGCCACACAGAACTCCCATGACCAACAGAAAACACTGGAAGGGTTTGGTGGGTATTGACCTTGAGTTTGGGAGTTGTAGTTCACCTATATCCAGAGAGCACTGTGGACTCACGCAACGGTGGATTTGGACCAAACTTGGCACAAATACTCAATATGCGCAAATGTGAACACTGGTGGAGCTTGGGGAAAATAGACCTTGACTTTTGGGAGTTGTAGTGCTGGGATTCATAGTTCATTTCAATCAAAGAACATTCTGAACTCCACCAATGATAGAATTGGCTCAAACTTCCCACATGGAATTCCCATGACCATCAGAAAATACTGTGTTTTCTGATGGTCTTTGGTGACCCCTCTGACACCCCTTCGCGACCCCCTCAGGGGTCCCGCCCCCCAGGTTGAGAAACACTGTTGTATAGTAATGCGTTCGTATATTGCTGGCATCGCATTGCTGATGTTGTAAGCCGCCCTGAGCACCCCCCCCCCCTCGAGGGTTGAGGACGGGCTACAAATGTTTGAAATAAATAATATATCATAGAATCATAGAATCAAAGAGTTGGAAGAGACCTCATGGGCCATCCAGTCCAACCCCCTGCCAAGAAGCAGGAATATTGCATTCAAATCACCCCTGACAGATGGCCATCCAGCCTCTGCTTAAAAGCTTCCAAAGAAGGAGCCTCCACCACACTCCGGGGCAGAGAGTTCCACTGCTGAACGGCTCTCACAGTCAGGAAGTTCTTCCTAATGTTCAGATGGAATAATAAATTGTTCTTGGTATTTCACCCAGTGTAGACATAGCTGTCTCCCTTTAATTCCAAACAGCATCATAAACAGCTATCTAAGGGCACATCTACACTTTGCACATTTAGTTTTTCAATGACTATCTCATTGTATTGCAACCAATGCAACATAGTTTGTGGCAGCCACAAGAAGTTTCAAAGTAAGGACCTCACAATTAAACAGGAATAACACTTTCAAAGCAGGAACAGTAAATGCTCCAAATTTTTGTATTGTCGAAGGCTTTCATGGCTGGAATCAGGTCAGACCTCACTACCTCTGAGGATGCTTGCCATAGATGCAGGCGAAACGTCAGGAGAGAATGCCTCTAGAACATGGCTCTATAGCCCGAAAAAACCCACTCCAAATTTTTGTTACGTAGTGTTATTCTGCATTTCCTTCCTGAGCTGGAAGGTCCCTTACAAGGTCGAATAGTTGCCAATGCCTTTTTGCTAAACAGCTTTCCTCGTCTCTATAAATCTGGGAGATATGAGAGAGGCTTTGCCTTTCCGTTTATTCCCGCTGTCATCCACGAAACGTACAAAAAATGCTGTTGTGTACCTGTGGCAAGTGCAAATTCAATTATCAAGGTGTTGATGCATTTGAGATTTGATGCCCTGGGGACTTTATTAAAGCGTGGGATCTAGTGTTTTGATTTTTCTGTGCCGCATAAGAAAGGTTTTTAAGTGCTTCTGTGCAAGGAATGGGGTTGGAAGGGTTACACTAACTTTTCGCACACTCTTGTTGCATTGCACTCTATTGTGGAGGATTTGATCTTTGGAAAAAAAATGCGTTGAATTTTACTATAGAGAAAGGAAAGCCATCTTTATTGTTTTCCTACTTTATTATTTATTTATTTATCGTGTCATCAGCAACCATTGTATCACAATTCTAACAGAGCAAAACAAACATACAGATTAAAAAGAAAAAGGGAAAAAAAACACACAGATTTTGCAAATTTGGTAGTTGGTTAAATGTCCTTTGACCAGTATCTGGCCACTTGGAGTGCCTCTGGGGTTGCCGCAAGAAGGTCCTCCCTTGTGCACGTGGCAGGGCTCAGGGTGCATTGCAGCAGGTGGTCAGTGGTTTGCTCTTCTCCGCACTCGCATGCCGAGGATTCCACTTTGTAGCCCCATTTCTTAAGATTGGCTCTGCATCTCGTGCTGCCAGAGCGCAGTCTGTTCAGCGCCTTCCAAGTCGCCCAGTCTTCTGAGTGCCCAGGGGGGAGTCTCTCATCTGGTATCACCCATGAATTGAGGTGCTGGGTTTGGACCTGCCACTTTTGGACTCTCGCTTGCTGGGGTGTTCCAGCGAGTGTCTCTGTAGATCTAAGAAAACTATGTCTTGATTTAAGTCGTTGATGTGCTGGCTGATACCCTAACAGGGGATGAGCTGGAGATGTCTCTGCCTTGGTCCTTTCACTATTGGCTGCTACTTCCCGGTGGATGTCAGGTGGTGCAATACCGGTTAAGCAGTGTAATTTCTCCAGTGGTGTGGGGCGCAGACACCCTGTGATAATGCGGCATGTCTCATTAAGAGCCACATCCACTGTTTTAGTGTGGTGAGATGTGTTCCACACTGGGCATGCATACTCAGCAGCAGAGTAGCATAGCGCAAGGGCAGATGTCTTCACTGTGTCTGATTGTGATCCCCAGGTTGTGCCAGTCAGCTTTCGTATGATGTTGTTTCTAGCACCCACTTTTTGTTTGATGTTCAGGCAGTACTTCTTGTAGGTCAGAGCACGGTCCAGAGTGACTCCCAGGTATTTGGGTGTGTTGCAATGCTCTGGTGGGATTCCTTCCCAGGTAATCCTCAGAGCTCGGGATGCTTGTCTGTTCTTAAGGTGAAAGGCGCATGTCTGTGTTTTAGATGGATTAGGGATCAGTTTTCCTACTATTGGTGAAACATGCAGTTGCCCACTTTGAGGCCGCTTCTGCGATGCCATATAAAATCCAGGTTATCTGCTTTGAACTGGATTATATGGCAGTGTAGACTCATATCATCCAGTTCAAAGCAGGTAATGTAGATTATCAGATTTGATAATCTTTGGCAACCCTTCTGACACCTCCTCGCAACCCCCCCCCCCCAAGCCAGGGGTCGCAAACCCCAGGTTGAGAAATGCTGCCTTAAGGCCATCCAGTCCAAATCCCTTCACCAGGGCAAGGAAACATAATCAAAGCCCTCCTGACAAAGGGCCATCTAGCCATTCACACACACACACACATCTATATATATAAAAATGGAAAGGGTGTTCAACGGGACAGCAAAACGCGAACACCCCCCGATGAAAACTCACCAAATTTGCCGTACACATACCTCAACCCACAAGGTATGCACAACACTAATCAAAATTCCAAACAACATTTCAACAAACTCACAATTACAAAAACCAACTGAGCATGCGCAGTGCCCAGGGGAGGAAGTACACACGCAATGCACTCTGGGAACTGTAGTTCTAGAATGCGGCCTGCTCGCTGGGGGCCAGGATGCTGCGCGAATGGAGAAAGGAAGGAAGGAAGGGAAGGAAGGGAGGGAGGGAAGTTGAGAAGGTATATGAAAGAAGAAAGGTAGGAAAGAAAAAATACAGAGAGAGAAGGAGGATGGGAAAGAAGGGAGAAAGGAAGGAAGGAGGAAAGGAAAGAAAGATAGAAAAAAAGAAGAAAGGGAAGGGGAAGGGAAGGTGTCAAAAGGAAGGAAGGAAAGAAGGAAGGAAGGAAGAAACGAAGGGGAATTTGGGAAGGGGAAGAGAGGGGGAAAAGCAAAGGAAGAAGAGAAAGGGAGGGAAGAAAAGAAAGAAAGAGAAGGAAGACTGGAAGTCAAGAGCGAAGGAAGGAAGGAAAGAGATAGAGAGGGAAGAAAGGAGAGAATAAGGAAGGAAAATAAAAAGGGAGGAGGAAGGAAAGAGGAAGAGAAGGAAGGAGGAGAGAAGGAAAGAAAAAAGGGAAGGGAGGAAAGACAGCGCAAATGAAGAAGAGAAAGAAGGAGAGAAAGAGGGAAGGAAGGAAAGAAATAAAGAGAAGGAAGGATGGGAGCAAAAAGCTAAGGAAGGAAGTAAACAGGTAGAGAAGGAAGAAAGGAAAGAAGAAAAGGAAATGAAGGAAGGAGTGAAAGAAGGAGAGAAAGAGGGAGAGAAGGTTGGCCACTGCAACGCGTGGCGGGTAAAGCTAGTATATGTATATGACAGATGCAGTATCAAAGATTTGAAAGGGATCCCTAAAGAAGGAAAATTCAATGTTGCATGTTCCAGAGTAGGCAAACCAGACACTCTCCACATCAACACTGGCAAAGAAACAGCAAGAAATACTGTTTACCCACAAGGATAAAAAAATTACATATATTAGAAACCAACACTTTCTCATAACTTTATTTTCCAGATCACCAGACTGGGCCACAGCAACGCGTGGCAGGGGACTGCTAGTTTATTATATGCTTGTCTATCTACTGGTGCAATTTAAAATAATTTGAGGACAACAGAAGAAATATTTAGAATGCCAGGAATTCTGTAGCCTGCTGAGTGAAGACAGATTGTGTTGCTGCAACCAGAGCCCAAGCCAAATCCTATCCAAATATGTGGATATTTGATAATGTGAAATCGTGTAATAGTTTGAACCAAAGCTGGGAGAGGGAGAATAGAGCCAAGCGAGTCAATGGGATTTGTTCCACTCTGCCGAAGAGACGGCAGCTTATGCGTCTCCATGAACAAAGAGGAAGCAGTCCTGTTTTGGTTTGTGCTTTTTTTCCACTTTGATTGCACCGCTAAAATTGAGCATGTATAAATTGTTATAAATCCGAAATGGGGAGTTAGGCAAAAGGCCCTGGGGTTAGCTATAATCCTTGCTAATGATGAACAAGGATAGCTCTTGCGTTAATATCATATCCTAGGCTTGAAATGAGCTGAGTATTTAGTACAAATAAAATATGGCTCCTATAACCTGCCATCTTGTTGTGGCTGATAGGAGATATAATACCAAGAGCGATCCTTTCTGGGAGACAGAAAAGTACATTTTTATTTTCAGCTGAGTCTCTGGTGTGGAATCTCATCCAAAAGCGAACCAGAGTGAGGATAACGGCGTTGACTTTCCCTTTTATACATCTTCAAATGCAGGTGTAATGAACTCATACCTTTTCTTCGTAGGCAGCAGCCTGGGAGTTAGTGAACTGGCCTCCATGTTGGGAAGGCAGCTCAGGATGGTAGACATGATAGTATAGGCAGAGAGGCAAGGGGAGGAGTCAGCTAACTCCTGATTGGTTCAGACCCCAAGGGGAGGAGTTGAAGGAGAGTGTAAAGAGGCTGTCATTTATGACAGAATGGCGAGAGAAGGATTTGATCTAGCAGAGAAAAGATTAGGATTTCAGACAGGGAGAAGAGAGTTTCTTAGTGAGCTAGGAATTAGACTGTTAGGGAATAATTAAAGAGCAAGTGCTTCTGTATAGCTTGACTAGGGCAGTCAAAGTGAAGGCTTGTTTACTTGTATTAGGACAGAATACAAGTGGGTTTATTTCCCTAAAGGTCAGAGTAGTCCAGGGGAAACCTAGATACTCTGGAAGACAGCCAGGGGGGCTGGTCAAAGAATCGCTCTGTTACATATTACAGGATAGAGTGAGAAAAGTAGCTCATGTTAAGGAAAAGTTACTCCTTCTAAAGAAACCATTTGCTTAATAAGTCTGTGCTTCAGAAACAAATTACGTGTATGTACTAGGCCTGGGTAACAACGGAAAAATTTGTTTCTAATATCGTTTCGTTTTTAGGGTGCCTCAGCGTTTTGTATTTAAAAATATATCCGAAATTTTCCATAAAAAAAAGTTTGGTATTTACGAAATTTCGTTAATATTTACAAAACGTTTTGTAAAGATGGCGCCCGAAATTTTTTTTCAATATTTTTTCAATATTTTTTAAATTTAATTATTAATTTTTTTTAATAATAAAAAAAATATTTGGCAGAAAATGCTTGCCAAAAAGAGCCACAGGGCAAACAGACTGAGCCTCCCCGCTGCTCCCAGCTCCATCCCACCCTCCTGAGTCCTGCGGGCTCTCTCTCTCTCTCTTTCTCTCTCCACCAAGAGGAGGGAAAGGAGAAGAAAGAAAAGAGGAAGGGAAAGGAGGGAAGGCAGGCACTCACTCTGGCGGGCCCTCAAGCGCTGCCGCCGAGTCGGGCCCGGCTCCTCCGAAGCACATCCACCGCAAAGGTGAGGAAGGAGGGACGGGGCCGCCTTCCCGCTGAGGGTCGCTCGCCCTCTCGCTCGCTTGCTCAGCCAGCGCCTTCCCCGCCCTCTCCTCCTCCTCCTCCTCCTCCTCTTTCAGGCTCTGACTGGCTAAGGAGAAGAGAGAGAGGAGAGCTCCCAGAAAGCATCTTACGTATTTCTGAAATGGACGGAAATACAAAAATATTTGGCGCATGCTGTTTCGATTTTGAAAATACACTTCCGGGTTTGGAAAAAAGTTTGATATCGTTTCGTATATGGGAAATTAACGGGGGGGAAACGATATACAAAATTAACGAACGAAACCACCCAGCCCTAGTATGTACCTCTCAGTAGTCAGTTGTTTGCTTCAAATACTTCAATAAACCTGTTCTCTAGTTTACTGTTAATCTGCTTCAGCCTTGTTTCGTCATATAAGGTTAGATCCCGTAAGCCTCCACATCTCTACAGTTCAGCCACCAGAAAGGGAGCCAAAAGGAAGAACCGGTGTATAGGGACATTTTACCTCAAGTACAACAACAAGACAATTCCTCAAACTGTAATTTGGGGTGGTGGCAGCAAACCTACCATTACACACTCACGTTATAACAACAACACTCGTGTTGAAGCGCTTTGGGTCTGACAGGAGGGATTAGAGACAGCGTGTTGTCTCTCCTGCCTGTAAGAATACACGATCTTCTTTACAGTGGTGGCAGTGGTGAGATTGAAAAGAAAGGTTCCCCCCCTGTCACATGCAATAAAAGACCCTTATTGTCGTTACAGCAGGCAAACAAAGAAACATGCTTCTACATATGTTAGCATCATCACTACGTCACCTTAAGCATCATAGAAATATCAGATTGTATCTTCTATGTCCAAGGGGCATGTTTTCATATTTTTTTCTAAGGAGCAGCTTACATCCAACTTTTCACCTGTCAGGAGGAGGGGGAAAAACACCTTACTTTTTACTTATATCTGTTGGTGCCAGGACTTTCTTATCTCCCTCCACTGGAATGTTTACCCCCCTCTTGCCTGTGCCTTGGACACAGATACTTCATCTTCCCTTTGTCCTGTCAGCTTGGTTTTCTAATACAGAGAGAACTTGATTTTCTCTACATTTCAGTGCTTGTAATGTGCATACAATATTTGTTGTTCATTCGTTTCCGACTCTTCGTGACCTCATGGACCAGCCCACACCAGAACTTCCTGTCAGCCGTCACCACCCCCAGCTCCTTCAAGGTCAATCCAGTCACTTCAAGGATGCCATCCATCCATCTTGCTCTTGGTCGGCCCCTCTTCCTTTTTCCTTCCATTTTCCACAGCATCATTGTCTTCTCTAAGCTTTCCTTTCTTCTCATGATGTGGCCAAAGTACTTCATCTTGGCCTCTACTCTCCTTCCCTCCAGTGAGCAGCCGGGCTTTATTTCCTGGAGGATGGACTGGTTGGATCTTCTCGCAGTCCAAGGCATTCTCAGAACTTTCCTCCAGCACCACAGTTCAAAAGTATCTCTCTTCCTTCGCTCAGCCTTCCCTAAGGTCCAGCTCTCACATCCGTAGGTTACTACAGGGAATACCATGGCTTTGACTAGGCGGATCTTTGTTGCCAGTGTGATGTCTCTACTCTTGACTATTTTATCAAGATTGGACATTGCTCTCCTCCCAAGAAGGAAGTGTCTCCTGATTTCCTGGCTGCAGTCTGCATCTGCAGTAATCTTTGCACCTAAAAATACAAAGTCTGTTACGGCCTCCACGTTTTCTCCCTCTATTTCCCAGTTGTCAATCATTCTTGTTGCCATAATCTTGGGATTTTTTGATGTTTAGCTGCAACCCAGCTTTTGCGCTTTCTTCTTTCACCTTGGTTAGACGGCTCCTCCTTGCTTTCAGCCATCAAAGTGGTATCATCCGCATATCTAAGGTTGTTAATGTTTCTTCCAGCAATTTTCACCCCGGCCTTGCATTCATCAAGCCCTGCACATTGCATGATCTGTTCTGCATGCAAGTTTAATAGGTTGGGTGAGAGTATACAGTCCTGCCGTACGCCTTTCCCAATCTTGAACCAGTCTGTTGTTCCATGGTCATTTCTTACTGTTGCTCCTTGGTCCTTGTACAGGTTCCTCAGGAGAGAGACAAAGTGATTTGGTATGCCCATTCCACCAAGAACTTGCCACAATTTATTATGATCACATACAATATATGCATAAATATTTATGTTTCCAATATCTCCACATCAATCTCACACTAAGAGCTCATGCAAAAGCATGCATTTTGGAAGAAAAGGGGTGTCTTCGTAGTGCAAGTTTGGCTTAAGGTCATAATATAGGAATTTAGGAAGCAGAACATATAACAGAAAATACCCCAAAAATCTGTGAATGAGTGGAACGTTCTGAAACTTGATGGGCTAACAGTGGTAAATGTATTCTCTCTCCAGGTTCACAGGAGAAGAACCCGCTGGACCACCATTAATATCTTTTCCCATCTTGACCACTGTGTGATGTTGCTCTGCTTTATGCATCCCAGTTTTCATCCGTAAAATGTCGGAAGATATTAGGCTTGGGCAATCCATGGTTCTAAATGGTTCTAAAGTACTTACAAAACTAAAGTTCTGGTGGTGAAAATTTCAGAACTCTAACAAAACTTTCAAAATTTAATTATTATTTCATTATTGGTGATTTTAATGACAGAACCAATTAGGAACTGCCATTTATTATGAAATTTTGAGAGTTTTGTTAGAGTTCTGAAATTTTCACCACCAGAACTTTAGTTTTGTAAGTACTTTAGAACCATTTAGAACCATGGATTGCCCAAGCCTAGAAGATATGATTATATGACAGATATGTGATAGATATATGTGACAGAGCTGTAGCATTTCCAGCGTGCAGAAACACCTCCTTTTTTTGGTATGCACGAATGTAACTCACCTCGAGCCAAACCATCTGGTGCAGCAATTCCCCAAAGGCACAGTTTGTACAGCATTTGCCTGCTGGGGAGAAACCGCTTTGCGTTCCGCGTGGAACAAATGAATAACTCCTATTTAAATCCCAGTTTAACCATTTTAATCACATAATAACATTTGTTCTTATTATTAATTATTGTAATTATCCTCTTCTACCGTGCCAGCAGTGCGCCTGATGGCATGCAGACACAGAATTTAAAGCAGGTTAGTGGCCCCCAATGGTCTACAATCAAGACAGAGGGAGGCATGGGGGGGGGGGGCAACGTAATTGTGCGCTGACTCAACTGTTGCCGACATAAGCCAAGCAGGTTGATGGGAAGCCAAACTGAAGTTATAATATATGTAGAGCATTTCATATCTGGAAATCTGAAATCCTTCAAAGGATCTCAGCCACAATGCCTCTCATTCTAGAGAGGAGCACCATTCCTAGCAATGTACTCTTTGTACCTTGCTGATCTATCTATCTGTGAAAATATGTGTGTATGTTCGTTCTGCAAAGTCTCCTACATGGCTCGATGAATCAGGACCAGACATGGCATTCATATACTTCATGATCCAACTTAAAATACTGGCAGGGTTTCAACTAAATACTCTACCCCATTTGGGGTTATGGCCCCCAAAATGAAGAAATAGGGATATGTGTATGCAGCTCTCATCTGCAACCACCAGAGGGCATTGGATACATAGAAAGGCATCCTCGGAGAGAAAGATAGCAAATGAAAGAGAGCTCAAGTGTCAGCAGATAGTCCCTTTCAGAGGGCCAAATCATGGCAATGGGGGCATTCTAAGGGAAGCCTTCCGCTAACAATGAACATCTATATAAATAAAAATGTAATGTTCGTTTGTGGGATTAACAGAACTCAAAAACCACTGGGGGAATTGACACCAAATTTGGACACAAGACACCTAACAACCCAAAGTATGCCCTTCATTCATTAAAAACATTGAAAAATACAGCAGAAGGGACTTAAAAAGCCCCCAAAAGCTAAATAACGAAAAGCTAAATGACAATACAGAAAAAAAGAGAAGAAAGAGGGAGGGAAGGGGAGAAAAGAAAGAAAGAAAAGAAAGAGGGAGGGAGGGAGGGAGGGAAAGGGAGAAGGAAGCATGGAAGCAAAGAGAAAAGGAAGGAAGGAAGGAAGGAAGGAAGGAAGGAAGGAAGGAAGGAAGGAGGTAGAGAAGGAAGAAAGGAGAGAATGAGGGAGGGAAAGAAAAAGGGGGTGGAAGGAAAATTAGAGAAGGAAGGAAGGAGAGAAGGAAAGAAAAAAAGGGAAAGAAGAAAGGAAATAGGGAACGAAGGAAGGGGGAAGATGTAGAGAAAGAGGGAGGGAAGGAAGGAAAGAAGGAAAGAGAGAAGGAAAAAAGAGAGACAGCAGAATAGAAAGAAAAAGGGGGAAGGAAGGAAAGAGATAGAGAAGGAAGGAAGAAGAGAAGAAAAGACAGGAAGGAAGGAAAGAGGGAATGAATGAAGGAGAGAAAGAAGGAGAGAAAGAAGGACAGAAAGAAGGAAGGTTGGCCACAGCAACACATGGCGGGTACAGCTAGTTTCTAATAAAGTTTTAGTATTGTCATGGGTTACTGCACATTTACCTTCCCATTAAAGTGGTACCTATTGATCTACTCACATTTGCATGTTTTTGAACTGCTAGGTTGGCAGGAGCTGGGGTTAGCAGATTCGAACTGCCAACTTTCTGGTCAGCAAGTTCAGCAGCTCAACGGTTTAACCTGTTGTGCCAGTGCGGATATATATGCTAGTATATTATAACTGCACAAAATATGCCACGGAGCTCCACAAACCGCTCAAAAAATCTCTCCAGTGGGATGCTGGGACTGACAATAGATTCCAAATGAAGAACAGAACATGCCCAAGACAACCTTGATTCAATTAGAGACCGTTGCCAGGGGAACTGAGTCTTAAAAGCCTGTCGGGAGTCAATCCCTTTGCATGTGGATGAACTTGGCTGTGCAGAATAGGCTGCCTATGACAATGTTCGGAGGCCGCGGAGAGCGCTTCGAAGGAAGTGTCCCTTGGGGAAGGAAAGCGTGCAGATCTCTTGGCAGGAAGGAAGGGATGAAAGACAAGGGATTTGTTGGAAGCGCAACGAGACACGGGAAATGCACCTGGTTTCCGCCCACGGTTTCCGCCCAGGGGATGGGACACTCCAGCCAGGTGTTGCTTTTTGTAATAGACACATTCCTGGGCCTAGGGTGAACCAAATAGTGGAAGGACTGCAGTGAGAATGCAATCGTGATCGAGTTGAATGCAGTTGCAAAGCTCTGTGTGGTTAGAGTGGCTCCTGGAACCCATTATTTTATTATTTATTTATTTATTTATTACTTGCACTTATTTACCGCCACTCTCAGCCCAGGGGGCGACTCGTGGCGGTGAACAACAACATAGAAAGGACAATTTACAGTAATCAGAACAATACATAACATGCTACTACTACTTGACATATACTTATACTAAAAATCCGCTTCGTCATATCATGGGTCATAGTCAGTCTCATAGTCGTGGTCCATTCCGGTCATCATTGCCAAGATATAGCACTCAGTTAAAGGCCAACTCGAAGAGCCATGTTTTCAGGCTCTTACGAAAGGCCATAAGGGAGGGCGCCTGTCTAACTTCAGCAGGGAGGGCGTTCCACAGCCGGGGGGCCACCACCGAGAAGGCCCGCTCTCTCGTCCCCGCCAGGCGTGCCTGTGAGGCAGACGGGATCGAGAGAAGGGCCTCCCCGGATGATCTCAAGGTCCTCGTGGGCTCGTAGGCCAAGATGCGGTCTGCAAGGTATTTTGGGCCGGAACCGTTTAGGGCTTTGTAGGATAGTACCAGCACCTTAAATTGGGCCCGGTAGCAAATCGGCAGCCAGTGGAGCTGGGACAGCAGGGGCGTTGTGTGCTCCCTACGCCCTGCTCCTGTTAACAACATGGCTGCCGCGCGCTGGACTAGCTGGAGCTTCCGGGCCGTTTTCAAGGGCAGCCCCACGTAGAGAGCGTTGCAGTAGTCGAGGCGGGATGTGACCAAAGCGTGTACCACCGTGGCCAAGTCAGACTTCCCAAGATACGGGCGCAGCTGGCGCACGAGCCTGAGCTGTGCAAATGCTCCCCTGGTCACCGCTGAAACCTGGGGATCCAGGCTCAGCGACGAGTCCAGGGTCACACCCAAGCTGCGAACCATTATTTTGTCCCTGAAGCTGTCAATGTGATGGCGCGAGTGGCACCACCTATATGTAGAACTTTAATTTGCAAAGGTTTAAACTGTATAACATGCCCAAACTTGCCTAGTTTGTAAATGTATAGTTGGATTGATTGGTTATTTATAGCTGTCAATCTGATATCGAGACGCTTTTAGGAGGATCTCCCCAGCCGAGGAGATCCCGAGGACCGCACCAAAGAGGGTCCTGGAACCTTGGTGAGGGCAGCGAAGCCAGTTCCAGCAGCGAAAATATTAAAATAATAAATCCCCACCAAAGCGGAAGAAGCTGGCGACCGAGGTGTCTTTATTAGTGATTCAGCTGAGATCGGATGCATTGCAGGAATAGTTCCACTACAAGCATACCAATGCAAGATTTATAGGCATTTTTATAGGAAACAATTCAAATTTCCCGCTCTCTCCTCCCCGCCCGGCTTCACGCTGATTGGCTGCTGGCCTGAAGAGATAGGAGGAGACTTGGTGGCCCGCCTCACTTTGGGCCAGTCAGCAAGCTTCTCCGCCTCTGAGTAGCCAATGGGCACGTTCCTCTCGCTTCCGAAGATGGATGAATCAGGAGAGAGGAGGCGGGATGATTGCTGACAATGGGGGAAATGATGGGGTTATCGCTGGCCGGCAAAGCTTAATTATTTTAAGAAAGGTTTTCCTGTTTCGGATCTGATAAGGAGTGTCCTTGATGGGCCTTGGCAAAAGAGACAAACAGAGCCCGGACAGGGGACCCCGGGGGTCGTCCTTATCCTTTTGTGATTCAATCAAAGTGTCCAGAGAAACTTCCTTGCCTGCCAGAAAGCAAACAAGAGGAAGTTTCAGCTTGCTATTGTCCATGCAAAAGGCTTGATGATTTGGTTGGTTTCAGGGGAGCTTGGCTCTCCCTCAGGCAGTGAGCAATCTCTGGTCGCAATTTTCTAGGGCAAAGGGCAAAGGGAAAAGCAAAGGGGCAGGCAATATTTCATAGCAAGATACATACATTCAAATCATAAGCATTTCATAGCAACAAAACCCCATCTTTGTCCCACATCCCAAGTATATTTAATAAGAGGATTAATTTTCATGAAGAAGCCTGAAGTCCAATGTTTTAAAAGGTCTTTGAGGAAAGTTCATGAGGGAGATAGTATGTACTGAAGTCCAAGACATGCAGGCAGAGAGACCATGATCATTGGGAAGGCTGGCAGATGAAACCCCAGCTGTGCTGCAACTGATTCACACTTTGGTCCTTGGGAAACTACAACTCTCACAAAGGGCAGAAGTCCCAAGATCCAACCATTTCCCAAAAGCCTCGTGGGGTCCTTGTTGTTGTCAGTGCCTTGGCAATGTGACCAAGACTTAACCCTTGTTGTGTAGTTTGGTGCCCTTGCCCTTTGCAGAACTATAAGTCACTATCCCTTATTTGGGGGGGGGGGTGCTCGACATCAAATCAATGTTGTTTGCACCAGTTATATTGCTTCCTCAGCTCAATTGCTTGGCTCCACCTCTTCCTGGAGGAGGGCAGAGCTTTTCCTTTTCCATTCTACCATCAAACTTTCTATCAGATAGACGTAAGAGAGAGACTTGGCTCTAAAGCCCTTAATTAAGTTACCTCTCATCACTAATTCTAAGGTTTTTACCCTTGGGACTCATACTTCATGCCCAGATCGCCCTGGACAACGTTGAGGAGACCCAAGCACCTTCAAACCGGTCCTGTGGCATCAGACCGGCTTAGTGGCTTAGTGTTTTCAAATATAGACTGGGGTTGTAAATGCTCCGGCATTCACAGCCATTGAGAAAAGAGGAAACAGGAAAAGCTTCTCAGTTGCAAAACTCCTTGGACCCAAGACATCCAGAGACTGTAATGTATATTTTCCTTTACCCCTTTGAAACTTCCAGCTTATTGCCTTAAAGGGATAACTCTTTGTGGACAATAAAACCTATTCTGAGTTATCTACAGTGTTTTGATCCTTGGGAGTTCCAGTTCTTCAAAGGAAGGCAAGAAGCAATCCCCGGGGGAAAGATTATTATTATTATCATTATTATTATTAAACTTTATTTGTACCCCGCTAACATCTCCCGCAGGACTCGATGCGGCTTACAAAGGCCAAGGCCTCAACACAACAACAGCAAAACAATAACAGTACAATTTAAAGCAAAATAAAACATAAGCAATAAAAAACAATACATCAAATTACGCAATAAAACCAGGGCCGAGCCAGTGGTGGGTACAAGTTAAAAAAGTGCTGGGTGTGCCAGGTGGTATTTGGATTTCCGGGCAAGTGCAATGTGCAGAGAGTCTTAAACTCAATAAAGTGCTTCTGGGACGTAGTGCTGGAGATTATCATATTCCGGAAAGGCACATCGGAATAGCCAGGTCTTCAGATTCTTCTTGAAGACTGCCAACGTGGGTGCTAGTCTAATGTCTTTGGGGAGGGTGTTCCCGAGTCAGGGGGCAACCACAGAGAAGGCCCTGTCCCTCGTCCCCCCCAAATGCGCCTGTGACGCATGTGGGATTTCACCGACAGCATGTAATAATTATTGTAATACAACATCCTCAAATGTGAACACAATTGCCCTTCCACAAAATAGCTTCCTCCGAAGTTGAGAAAGTGTGCCTTGCCCGATATCAACTAGTTGTTTTCTAGGCTCCAAAAGGTTTCCAAAAGGATCTCATAAATTCTGGCCTTGCAATCCACATTTTTTAAAGCAGCACTTTTCCCTTTCTTCGCAGGTGTACGAGAGAGGAACCAACGTGGACCAGTTTGTGACCCGCTTCCTGCTGAAAGAGACGGCCAGCCAGATCCAGTCCTTGCTCAGCTCCGTGGAAAGTGCCGTCGATGCGATTGATGAGCAAACTAGTCAGATAAGGTTGGCTTATATATTTTTTCTTGCTTGCTTTTGATCCCTCCCAGATGAAATGCAAACTCCAGGTCAATTTGCTGCCTTTTCTAATTTGTGTTTTGGAGTTTTCAAAGTTGGATCAGGACATACTCTTCCGCAGAGGGTGCCAGAGTTTGTCTGCCATAAATTGCTAGAAAGTTGTGACTTATTTAATTGGTTTGTCCTCAGTACGGCAATGTTGCATCCCAGATCAGGAAACGAGACCATAAGATTAAATCCACCACACTGGACTGTAGGAAAAACAATCCTTTTTTATTGATGAAAAATTGGTTACAAAAGAAAGGTAAATGCAAAGTCAAAAAGCCACAATAGAAACACAGCAGTCAGGAAAATCTCTGAACTTGAGCAAAATTCCAAAAACCACAATACAAGAACCAGGAACCTGTTAGCCTCTCGCTAACCATGTACTTGAAAACTAGAAGCCTCTGGGATTACCGGCCATGGAACACAGGAATTCTGCCAAGGCACAGCCGCAGTCCAAAACGTTGCTTGATCTAACGAGACACCCGGAAGGAGGCCCCTTAAACCAAAGAAACTATTCCTTGAAACGCCCCTTGACTTTGAAGCCTGGGCCTGTCTCTCCTGTAATCTATTTGACCTTTGTAGAAACTGTGAATCACTCCTGTCTCTAGCTATCTGTTCCATTCGGTCCTCATTAAAAAAACCCAGGTGGAGAGCTATCACGGCTGGATTCCAAAACATTTTCATCCGGCTGTTCAGTTTCACTTTCCTCGCCACTGACCCAAACACACTGCTTAATACCCTTTGCAAAAACATGAAGGCATTTCTTTGGTCTCTGATCTCCTTCTTGTTAGCTATTCTCACACACCTTCGAACTCTGAATTCCAAACGGTCAGCACGATCTAAGGTTCCCATTTCGTCAAGGTCAGTCTGTGCGTCAAGGTCAGTCTGTGAGCAGGAAGTTTGCCTTCCTGCTCATTATCAGGCTGAGAACTGTCCTCCTTTCCTGAGTCAATTTCCACCTGCACCTGGCTAGTTTCAGTATCAACAAACTCCTTGTTGTGGGAAACTGAACTTCCACACCCTGTTCCTCATTGACTATAACAGGGACATTTTGAACCAGATTGTGAACCTGAGTCCCATCATCCTCCTCAGAGGCACTCTGTGGTTCCAGCTGAGTCACAACACATATATAGACAGACGCAGAGGCAATTTTAACATTCCAGCTGTGCCCAAGCTTTTTCCAGCTTCATGAGGGTATGCTGGATTCTGGCTTGATTCTGGCCACAGGGGGAGCTGCCGCTTCACCGTCCATTGTGACACCAAGTTCTTTGATTGAGTACTTCCTCATTCTTCTGCACGCTGCTGGAAGGTTTTATGGCATTGTAAATTAGTTAAATTAGCTTCCCTGCTTAAGCAACACCTACATTTCCTACTTGACTGATGCAACTGTCTTCCGGGCTGCATAGGTCAACAGCAAGCTAGACGAATGGACGGAAACTCACTCTGAACCGGGCTGGCTTCGAACTCATGAATTCTCTGTCAGTAGCGATTTAATGCAGCTAGCTTTCAGCTAACTACGCCACAGCCTGGTCCATACATTTGTTGGGATTTAGGCAATCATTTCTCTTGAATAGGAAGACATGTTTGTGGGTTTTTCTACCTTATAAGCCAATTCAAGTTAGAATCTATGAGAGTCATCCAGAAAGTAAGGTTACAAGGCACATAGCTCTCACTGGAAATTTTCTTGGGGGAAGTTGGTATCACTGCTGTGTAGTGGGAAGCCAGTGGAAGCGAATGAGCAGTGCCAGTCGTCAGTAGCTCATCAACTTAGGTTAGAGATGAGTGTCCACATTCTGTTTCTCTTCAAGTGCAAGGTTTGCTCAGTAATATGCTACCTAAATGCTAAGAGCATGAACGCTAAGCATGTACAATCCATGCTTCTAAATCAGTGTTTCTCAACCTGGGGGTCGGGACCCCTGGGGGGGTCGTGATGGGATGTCAGAAGGGTCATCAAAGACTATCAGAAAACACAGTTTTTTCTGTTGGTCATGGGGGTTCTGTGTGGGAAGTTTGGCCCAATTCTATCATTGGTGGAGTTCAGAATGCTGATTGTAGGTGAACTATACATCCCAGCAACTACAACTTCAAAAGGTCAAGGTCTATTTTCCCCAAGCCCCACCAGTGTTCACATTTGGCCATATTGAGTATTTGTGCCAAGTTTGGTCCAGATCCATCATTCTTTGAGTCCACAGTGCTCTCTGGATGTAGGTGAGCTACAACTCCAAAACTTAAGGTCAATGCCCACCAAACCCTTCCAGTGTTTTCTGTTGGTCATGGGAGTTGTGTGTGGCAAGTTTGGTTCAATTCCATTGTTGGTGGAGTTCAGAATGCTCTTTGATTGTAGGTTAACTATAAATCCCAGCAACTACAACTTCCAAATGACAAAATCAGCCCCCCCCCCCAACCCCACCATTATTCAAATTGGGTATTTGTGCTAAATTTGGTCCAGTGAATGAAAATACATCCTGCATATCGGATATTTACATTACAATTCATAACAGTAGCAAAACTACAGTTATGAAGTAGCAACGAAAATAATTCTATGGTTGGGGGTCACCACAACATGAGGAACTGTATTAAGGGGTCGCATCATTAGGAAGGTTGAGAAATACTGTTCTAAATGGTTCTAAAGCACTTACAAAACTAAAATTCTGGTGGTGAAAACTAGGGGGCGCTGGTGCTTTGCTTCTACAATGTTGCCAAAGTTCTGGTGGTGAAATTTTCAGAACTCTAACAAAACTTTCAAAATTTCATTATAAATGGCAGTTCCTAATTGGTTCTGTCATAAAAATCATCAATAATGATATAATAATGAAATTTTGAAATTTTTGTTATAGTTCTGAAATTTTCGCCACCAGAATTTTAGCAACACTATAGAAGCAAAGCACCAACACCTCCTACTTTTCACCACTAGAACTTTAGTTTTGTAAGTACTTTAGAACCATTTAGAACAGTGTTTCTCAACCTTCCTAATGCCGCGACCCCTTAATACAGGTCCCCATGTTGTCATGACCCCCAATGAGAAAATTATTTTCGTTGCTACATCATAACTGTAATTTTGCTACTGTTATGAATCGTAATGTAAATATATGATATGCAGGATGTATTTTCATTTATTGGACCAAATTCGGCACAAATACCCGATACACCCAAATCTGAATACTGGTTAGGTTCGGGAGGAGATTGATTTTGCCATCTGGGAGTTGTAGTTGCTGGGATTTATAGTTCACCTACAATCAAAGAGGATTCTGAACTCCACCAAGGATGGAATTGAACCAAACTTGGCACAAAGAACTCTCATGACCTGTTACGGGAGGGTCCCCAAATTCCAATTTTCCAGGAGATCAGTGAAGAAGGAAGAGACAGAGACAGCTTTTGCAAGTTCACAGAATTTAATGCTTACCCAGGGTAAGGGTGCTCCAGCGTCCAAAATGGCTGATGTGGCACAAAGCAATACCCCAAAGCAACCAGTATATATAGGCAGAATTTCCTAGTTTGCACATGCGCATATGGGTCTTGACATTTAACAATCTAATCATTATCAGTTTGTCCTCGAGGAACCGCAGCCAAGAACATTTGTTGGCAAAATACTATAATTTCCACTGTTCCCCTTTTCATCAGCTGACCAGCCACATTCCCAAATGAATTACGTAAAGGTGAATCTTTAGAATGAATCATAACTTCATATATATCTCTTTACACATATACGACTCCATATATCTTCATATATGTATCTCTAACTTATTCAAAGCAAGCATTTCCCTTATTAATCCTTCTGTAATCACAATACATTATTTTCCTATATTCTTATTAGAATACCATAGGGCTGAATTACCTGCTATTTACATCAGATGGAGGATAGATGGCGCTGTTGTACCATATCTTCAAATGTCCTAGTTTTGGATCAATAATTATCGATTTACCTGTAGTGCCAATTCTCTGACCTTCCACATTTAGCACATAGCACATAGCCTTGGCTTCCTCAAATATTGACTTAAGATATGGCTCCTTCTAGTTTCATTTCCATCTGTTAGTTTCCCTTCCACCAGAATTCTTTGCTTCCCAGTCTCAAGAACGGACAGGTAAGCTTTTAAGGTAAGACTTCTTCATTAATTCCATTTTCCTAATTATTATTTTCCCTAATGACTGCCACAACCAATATAAAATGCTGGAAGGGTTTAGTGGGCACTGACCTTGTATTTTGGAGTTGTAGTTCACCTATATCCAGAGAGCACTGTGGAATCAAACAATGATTGATCTGGACCAAACTTGGCACAAATACTCAATATGCCCAAATGTGAAACCTGGTGGATCTTGGGAAAAACAGACCTTGGCATTTGAGAGTTATAGTGGCTGGGATTTATAGTTCACGTACAATCAAAGAGCATTCTGAACCCCACCAGCAATAGAATTGGCCCAAACTTCCCATATGATCCAACAGAAAAGACTGTGTTTCCTGATGGTCTTTGGTGACCCCTCTGACACCCCCCATGACCCCCTCAGGGGTCCCGACCCCCAGGTTGAAAAACACTGATTTAGAACTATGGATTACACATGCCTAATGAACGCTGCTGTGATTCATCACAAAATGGTTTCAGAGCAAGTTTCACCACAATCGCTGTAAAATGAGTAGAAAAGGAGCCCCTGAAGTTTCCCCTCTTATGCAATTATTATAATGAAAAAGTCACAAAATTTTGTTATTCTCATTATAGTAACAAATTTTTTACAAACAATACTTTAGAAACACTTTAGAAATGAAACACCAGCACCCCTAATTTTGTGACTTTTGAAACATTTCTGTTATCGATTGCACATGCCTAATAACTGTATAAGAAACTTTAGCTGA